>NW_009722467.1:89465-119829 GCF_000703405.1 Apaloderma vittatum
GGCAGCACTTACTGGGATTTTGCAGTTTGGCCATTTTCTAGTTTTCTGACAAAACCTGAGATTGTTAAGACATGGTTTTTGTTTGTTTGTTTTGTTTTTCCAAGTACCTTCAGATTTATTTCCTAATTAAGTCACACAAATAGCAACAAACAGAAAGTTACCTTTAAGCAAGAAAGTTGGGGTTTATTTTTTGTATTTTCTGTATTTTCTGTCATAACACCTTTTAAGGATGTGTTAGAAGTGAGAAACACGTCTGAGGTGAGAAAAGCTTATTTTTTATTCAGTACCACCGAGCCTATGAGTCTCCTGACCTGCTCAGGAAGGACTTTTTGCAAGAACATCATCCAAGTTCCACCGCGCTGATGAGCTGTGACAGCTTAGATACAAAACATACCCCTAACCCCGGGGTACAGCGTATGTATCCTACGGTACTGTGGGGTCGCCTTCATGCTGGGCTGAATTTGCACTGCTATGCCGCTTATAAACACTAAGGTGTTCTGCTTTACGTTGGTTATACCACTCTATCCAGGTTTTACTGCACGGTTTGTACAGGATCCCACAGTCCTAACGCCTCTCTAGCACTGGGAAGTCAATTAGATTTTACAAAGCGTTCGTATTTGGCAAAATTGAATAATGGTATTTATCCAGATGACTCTATCCGGGTTTTACTGCATGGTTTGTACAGGATCCCGCAGTCCTAACGCCTCTCTAGCCTGGGAAGTCAATTAGATTTTACAAAGCGTTCATATTTGGCAAAATTGAATAATGGTATTTATCCAGATGTTAGCATTGCTAAGGAGGAAGCACACGGAAGTGCTCAGGAGTACCTTTGTTTTGGAAATTCCCGCAGAATCGACGGCAAATGAGTAACACACGGTGGGAAAACTCCAACAAAGGGATGGACAACCTCTATAGATATCTTAGACCACGATAGCCTAAAATAATAGCTGCAATTTGGGGTTTTCTGGGGGTGCTAAACGACCTTCAGAGGTCCCTTCCAGCCCCTACCATGCTGTTTTGCCAATTTTGCTTATAATTCTAAGTTAAATAGCACAAATCACCATATACGAATACATTCCTTGTGCTGTGGGTGGCAGCTCTGTGTTTGCCCACACAATGCCCTCCAGCCTGATGTGCTCTCCCTCAGTGGGGAATTCAGGGCTGGGTGGGCAGTTTTGTAAGAACAAATCTACAAGAAGAGATTTTTTTTAATTTATTTTTTGTGACTAGGAAGTTTCCGCTTCTAGTTTTTAAAGATTTTGCAGTATTTAATACTAGGAAACCCTGTCATTTTTGCAATTTTTTGTCCTAAATTTGGAAATTAGTTCCAAATGAACTTATTCAGAAAATGAATTATAATCGATCTATTTTAATGAGAAAAATGAGACAGGCAGACTGTTTCATACAATGAAAACATTTTGAACTGTATTAACAATATAAAAATGATGTCTTGGGGGGGATTTTTACAACTTAATTCGGTCTTTATTTTCTATTTTTAACCATTAATCAAAGCTCCTAGTATGTTGGGAAATGTAGTAAATCTTCATGTCCCCAAAGCTTTTAAATTATTCACTGTGCTTACTGTTCTCTTCCTGACAGGAGATTATCCTTTTGGAAGTTTTCTATTATTTGCGTCTGAAACGTTTGAAAGTCAAAGTGTAGCCTCAGATACTATTAATAGCAAACATAACGAAGGTGGGGGATGTACGGAAGCTTTTCGTTACAGGTACCTTAACCGAGTCAGTTCAAAACACAGCACAGATCCTGGTTTTGTTCTAGTTTCTTTTCTTTTTCAGTTCCAGCCCCCCTGTCCTCATTTAGCCCCGTAACAGGAACTTCTCCAAACCTTGGGCTTGTTCTCTTCGTTAGAGAAATTTCCCGGTTAGAGGTTTTCCATCCTGTCCGTGACCCCTTCAATCATTGTTAAAACAGCGACAAATGTGAGCGGGGTTTGGCCTCAGCCCAGATGAGCTGGGTCGGGCTGTGGCAAAGTCACCTTGATGGTGGTAATTTGGTAAGTCCTTCCTAGGTTGTTATTGATAAAAATGTTTAAAGTCACTCTGAGTTACTGGAACCTAGGCTTTCATGTCTGAATTTTTCTGGACGTTATTGCTTACCTGCAAAGAGCTGCTCTAAAGTTGCTCAAAAATTTGGGTTTCTTCTTCTTTCCCTCTTCCCACCCCCAAGTTAATCGTTCACGCATTTCAGTATGTTGGATGCTCAAAGCACCACAAGAAAGGAGGAGAAAATTAAAAAAACCCCTTCAGCTGCAGAATATCTCACTAGATGCATTTCCTGAGCTGGAAATAGTCAGAGTGAGGTGCTGGTGGTGCCTCCATCCCACCCGACTTCGGGTGAGAGGATTGTCCCTGATGATGGAAAGCCCAGGGCCATGTCCCGAGCAGCTCATTGGAAGTCTGAGAGATGGGGCACGCAGAGGCAAGGGTGATGCTTTTCTAATAATCTTTTTTTTTTTCTTCTTCCTTGGAGAGCTGGACTCGAATAATGCATTTTTAGAGCATTTCAGAAGAACAATCACTTTAGAGGATTATATGATGTCTCATCACTAAAGAGGCAATAACTGCATCAATCAGAGATGCGAGAGTACCGCTTAGGTGCTCCCTCGCTATCTCTAAATGATGTAAATTAGATATATGTAATGCCATCTACTTTGAAAGACTTATGGAAGATGCAGGTGCTGCACCTAGAAGGGAGAACATAATCCGTGAGTGATCGTAGCCATCAGGGGGAGTGGGAGGACAGGAGGCCTCAAAACTGGTCTCTTGAGCCACATTTATTTAGATCATTTTTACAGCCTGGAAAATACAAAGGGAACTGTGCTTCAGCTGAGCAGATTTTGCTCAAGTTGCATTCCGACTTCAGCTTTTAATTCGTCCAGTTGTCAATTTTTGCTTACAGTTTTTAAGTGTATATACATTAATTTCAGGCTATTGTCTTAGAAGTAGTAAAATGCACTATTTGTGGCAAGGATTCTAAAACACGTTGTTGTGAACTTAAAAGGTTTATCAGTCTCATACCTACCACTGCTGCTTCGACTGAGTAATTCTCCTAAAAATAAGTTAGACCAGATCACCTAAAAAATTCATTTCCCTTTCAGGTATGTGTACTTCAGAAACACCAGGATTTCTTTCTAGAGACGTAGGACTGTGTCACATTCCCACTGAGATAAAGAAGATAGGTATTATCTTAATTTTAAAGAGAATTTACTGCTCTTTTTCGCTCTCCTGGGTTTTTTTGTACATGGGAGGAGGAGAAGGGCTCAGGCATGCAGGTAACTCTGTGGTTCAATGCAGGTCGGATCAAATTAAAGTGATATCTTGTTGAATTATTTTGTGGCATGAGCTGGGTTGTTCCAGGCTTCCAATTAATAGTTGCATTATTGGTCTTACAATGAAGTTTCATTACAAAGACTCTTCTGTTTTAGTATGCGCTCTGAAGCCTGTTCCTAAAAATATGCCACAGGGATTTGCTGCTTCAGATATCCAGAAGGAAACTCACTGACTAAAGTAGATGGCACAAAGCGCAGAACCTCATTAAAGTCAGAGCAGATTTTTACACAAACAAACACTTCTGGTTAAATTTTCAAACATTACCCCAGTTCTGGTAAGGGCAATAACTTTTATATTTAGAATTTTACCCAGATATAACACATAGATCTTTGTACTTAGAGTGCTGGAACTGCGCATAGGAGAAGGCAGAAGAATAACAAGTTTTTTGTTTTTTTTTTGTTAATAAACAAGTCACTTAACACAACTGTGAAGCTAGACCTCTATGTGCTTAAATCCAGTTAATTAAGGAAGTGTTAAGTGCATAAACAGCTTGACAGATCCTGATTGTGTTCCTACTAACTTCCCGTTTGCAGCAATCCCAGAAAAAGTCTATAGGAGCATGGAAGAAAATGTTGGTTTTACCCTAGAAAGTGTGAATAATTAAAAAAAATTCAGTTAGTGATTAAGTCCATGTGGGTTATCATAGAATCATTCTATAGAATTCCTTCCCTTCTCTTTTTAATCAATGCAAGTTTCCTGTTAATTCCCCCAAATTAGGCTCTTGTTTTAAACAAGGAATTCTTGTTTGCAGCCTCTCAGAGAACATCCTCAAGGCTGATCCTGGCCACGGCAGAGCTGCTTGGGGCTCAGACAGCCCCATCCCTGCTGACCCCAGGTGAAGGGCAGGACTGTCAAAAACACGTTTCCACAAGGAGCAGTTCAGCTGCAACACTTCAACGGGCTTCTCCTCCAAGCTTCGATTTGTTTCCCGTGCAGGACCCAAAGAGCTCAAGCAGTTACCCGCATGCTCCGAACTTCTTGAGCTGAAACTTTCACGAGAGCGGTCTGCCTCCCGATTTTGTGCTGTTTCATGCTTTCTCTCTTGATGGCAAATTGCTACAAGAACAGGCTCTTTTGCTGATTGCACAAACCTGCCTTATTTTTGTTGTTGCTTGGTGTCGCGTTTGACCGTGTCTCCATGCACAGGGCTGAGTAATGGGCTCCGTGGAGAAGAGAGACCTACAAGGGCTTTGCCTCTTAAGCAATTTGTTTCAAGCCGATGATGCGATTGCTCTGTTTTCCCATGTGCACAGCCTTTTACACTGCCTGCCCGTCCATGCACGGGTGGCAGAGCTCTGGAGGCTTGGGAAGGCAAGGGGCTGGCTCTGCCCTCCTCCTCCTCCTCCTCCTCGTCCTCCTCCTCCTTGTTGTCGTCGTTGGGGCTCACTCCTTCCAAATCATTACTACATATGTTTTCTCGTTCCAGTACAAAGCAAGCAATGCCCAGCTTCTCTCAGCCAAGACACACTTCACTGCTGTTCTGGCTATGACTGCTGAAAATAGATCCTCCAAGGCATAACCCTTGAGTGCACTCAGCTGCTTGGCTGTGCCTGAGACGAGCTCTGGTAAGAGGGAGCACAGCAATTATGTTTATTACCACAGCACCGAGCACACTGTGGACAGACCACCTCCTAACAGACCACCTTCCCAGCCTAACAAGCACAGAAGGTTTGCTGAAAAGCATTTGTTTTTTATTTCCTGGCCAGATAACCCTGGATTTTACCAGCTGCCTAGTGACAGCTTGAACCGTGCTGGTCTAAGTGATGGTGAGGCACAGGTTGCTTGAGGATGTTTTTTGTTTAACAACGTAAAGATAGATTTCATTACACCTGAAAAACTCCTCCCACCTGCCTGAGCACTCCAACCCCATAGAGTATCAGACAAGCTTGATATGTGACAAGTAGTATTTAAATGAAGCATGATCTTATGATTTATTTAGGTCACAGTGCAGTTTAATTATTAATGGCGTTACGCTGATTTGAAGACAAGCTCTGAAGGACTCACTCACTTTGTTTTAGATGCTTGAAATTCATAACAGTCCCCAAGACCCTGCATTTATGATGACTTAATCCTTCTGGCGTACTAATAACAGCATCAAATGGTAAAGGGGAGGGTGGGAAAGCAAAGCAAACCCAGAAAGAGATGATATTCAAATTCTCATTGCAGACATGCATCTCTGACCTTATGCTGCTTTAGCAGATGTCATCTGGGTACTGGAGGAGTTGTTGGAGATCTGCTGTAGCACGAGGTTGCACCCTGGGTGATAGAAGAGCTTTATTATCACTGGTGACAATGCTGAGCTCCAACACCGGTGCCTGGGACCTCTGCTGCCTTGGTGAACAATATGATCCTCAGTGCGGGACAGACCAGTTATGCTTTGCTGACAACTTCCATTCAAGATGAAGCTGAAGTCTTTGCTCGTCCTGGCTTTTGGGGAAAAAAATGCAATGAGCTCACCCTTAGAAAGTGGCTTTGAGGTACCCAGAACTGACAGTGAGTTGGGGAATGGGATCGACTAAGACGGGGTTCGATGGCCACTCAGTGAAATGCCTGCCAGCAGCTTTAAGCTTTTGTGCCTTAAGTGGTCACATCTAAACTACTCGTTTTGAGTATTAGGAATGATGTAATTCCTGGAAGAATGCACTGGAGGAGTTTCCCTGAAGCGAATTTTTTCAGAGAACCATTACTCAGCCAAGGCAGAGTAACATTTTAATAGCCACAATTCTTTGAAAAGCCCTGAATGTCTGATGTTTTGTCTCCAGCCCGTTACCAGCTGCTGCTCTCGTGGAGTGAGTCAGAGCTGCCTCTCCCCTTTTCCTCAAGATGCTGAAACATCCCTTTGCCTGTCCTCCTTCATCCCAGGCAAAGTGCAGGATTGCAGTGACAGATTATTCTAATTTTGCTGTAAATCAGTTTTGAGCTCTGTGGAGTAGCTTGAATGGTGTTTGGTGTGCAGAGCTGCTGAAGAGTTGCCAGTGGGAATCCAGAGCCAGGAACGGTGACCTGCTCAGCTGCTGGAGTTATTGGAGCAGTGGGAAGTGACAGGGCATTAATCTAAAGGTACTTTTATTGCTGTATAGCTCTTAACTTCCCTCCAAAGGTGACTGGATTGCTCACTGCATAACCATAATCCTCCCCTAGGAGCAAAATCAGGGCTTGAAAGCTGCAAGCCCAGGTGGGCGAGAGGCAGCTTTCTCTTCTCCTTCAGCTGTTGTCCACCTGCAAATGGAGACAGAAGAGTCTGGTGGTTCCCAGAGGATGTCTGCAATGTGTATAAGCAGTACTCAGTGCTTCATGCCACCCATGAGCAAGCAGGGAATTAAGTCCTCCTAAGGCTGATAATGGAAATAACAAGACCGGAGCGAAAAATTTCAGGTGGGAAATGAAAGATTGGAATATTGGTGGGAAAGACAGTGATGCCAAACCGGTGTCTGTGTCCTGGGCTGTGCCTGTGCTGGAGGGACAGCCCCTGTTGAGTAAGACTGAGGGTCTGAAGACCTTTGTGGTCACATCACTAGTGGACTTGCTACATGCTGGAGCACTGTTCTTCTCTGCCAGTGTCAGACTGCACAGCTCCTGTGTGCAACAGGAGCCATCAAAACCTCAGGAAGAACATATTTGTTGAGGAAACCACGTACCTTAGTAGTGTTGCAGTTCAGAAAATGAAGCTCTTATTCCAGCAGCTCTAACTCAGTACTACAAAATAACATTAAAACAATATTTTTGATTTTTTTTTAAAAGGTAATTTTTGCAGTCTAAACTCTGCAATGTATGCTAAGAACACACATCTGGATGATTTGGTAGGGGTTGTATTTAATTTTTGGTTTGTGCTAGTAGCAGACCTGTTGAGGTTTTCAATGTCATTTGGTATACTTTAAATACAATTAATCAATACCCTAATAACAAATGCACCCTGATGCACACGGAGGTAATTACGTTTAGATTCTCCAGCTGTCTGGTACAGCTGTCGCAGGTGAAAGGCAGCCGGTGCTGTCAGCCCAGGCTGGGGTAGGAGAAGATGCTCAGCCCCGGTTTCCCCAGGAAGTGTGTGGCATCGGGGACCGTGCGCTCTCACCATCGGTCCGATGGAGTTTTGGAACAGCCAAGCATTGCAAAAAGAGCAAGGGTCAACGTGAAATTAACTCTCTGACAGATGAGGAAATGGTCCGGTATTGGTGTGCAGAGGGGCTTGAATATGATGCCTGGGCAGCCTGGGCTCTGCCCTCTGTCTAGCTCTAGGTTCCTGCTTACTGATGTCAAACATCACAGAGTGGCTTGCGTTGGAAGGGGCCTTTAAGGCTCATCTAGTTCCAACCCTCACTAGACCAGGTTCCTCAAAGATCTCGGGGATCAGACCAGCTCTCTGGCTGTTTCCCAGGGCCTTCGTCCTGTTCAGCACCCCAAGATTCACTTTTCAGAATCTGGAGAGTATACCCATAATTCTATTTTCAAGGTTATTAAGGGTGTCATCTCAGGTGTATCTGCCTGTTTGCCCTGCTTGTAAGATGATAAAACACATCTGTGTGCAAATCCAACTGATGCTCATTCTGAAAATCTAGTTGATGGTGTGAAAACTGTTTTTTTTTCTGTGAGAAGGGTCTTCCAGAGGACTCCTCTCTTCTTGCTGTTTTCTTTTTTGCAGTGGCAGCAAAGAGCAGGGAGTGTGGGCAGAACAGACAGCCTGGAAAATCTGGTCCCTCCCGCTGGACTCACTCACTCTTGCTGTGCAGCCTGAGAGGGAGATGGTTGATTTAACTCCTGCCACGTCAGGGAAAATTCAGAGTCAACAGGTGTGTGGTTTTCTTTTCTTTTCCTTAAAGTGAGCTATAGAAGTATATACTGAGGTTATGGTTGGAAACGTCAAATTCAGCCAATCCCTGGTGTGTTAGCAGCCACCGAGCCGCTTAGTGGTGGGATGTGATTGTCCATGAGAGCCTTTAAACCCAGCTGGGATTTTCCATGGAGCTGTGCAGGGCCAGGAGCTCTGCAGCCACTGTGGGAAAGGTTATTTGATGGAAAGGTAACTCTTCCTTGGCTTCTTTACGTGCCTCATAAAGGCTGAGCTCAAGAATCCTGGAGGCTTTGCTTTTTTTTATCCACCCACTTCTGGCTGCGTTGATCGATATCAGGGTCTAGAGCATAAGTCCCAGAGAAGTGGCTGAGGGAGCTGGGGCTGTGCACCCTGGAGAAGAGGAGGCCAAGAGAAACCCTTATAGCTCTCTGGGGGGTTGTAGTGAGGTGGGAGTTCATCTCTTTTCCCAAGTTATAAGTGGTAGGATGAGAGAAAACGGCCCTAAGTTGCTCCAGAGGAGGTTTAGAGTGGATATTATGGAAAATTTCTTTACTGAAAGGGCTGTCAGGCCCTGGCACAGGCTGCCCAGGGCAGTGCTGGACTCCCAGCCCTGGAGGGATTTCAAACCCGGGTAGACCTGGTGCTCAAGGACACGGCTCAGTGGTCACCTGGCACTGCTGGGTTAACGGTTGGGCTGGGTGAACTTAAAGGTCTTTTTCAACTTAAATGATTTCATGATATTGGTAATATCTGTACATAGGGAGCTTTTAACATTTCCTTACAGAAACGCGAAGATGTGTTACACACTCAGCTGCAAACCAGCAGTGTAATTTTGTGTGGGAATTAGTTTTAGAGTCGAGCTACACGATATTTTCTGAAGCATAGCTCTCCGGAGCATTGCCTCTCGCTTGGTATTGATTATTATTATTATTATTATCTGCAGCCCCAGGTATTAATGTGCACTGGAAAACCCAGATCCTTGAGTCAAACTCCTCTGAGTATGAAACCAAAGCAGATGTAATGCAGCCGGATACAACGCAGGTGCCTTGGGGAGCTTCTCCAGGGAGAGATGGCTTTTCCCCGAGGTTATAGGCACGCACTCTCAGTGTGCACACCACAGGTGTTGTTGAAGGAAATATGTGCTAGGCAGTAATTCCTGAACCCTTTTGCCGTACATGGTGGTGTTTCATGTTGGGGAAAGCCTGAGTGCAACCTGACCCCTCTGATTGATGAACAAACCATGCAGGGGTGCGAGCCCGGGGGCAGAAACAACTCCAAAAATCAAAATCTCTGCCAAATAAACAATTGTTCTGAGATGAACAGTTAAGGTTGAAAATGGTCTAGAAATCTTTAAACAGAAAAGCGTCGTCTTCTTTTGTTTAAATATGAAATTTGGTTTTCCTTGCTCTAAATTATAAATATAAAGGAAATATTCAGTTCTGCACAGTGACAAATTCAGTAAATGACACTTTATAAATCTGTATAAAAGCCACTAAAGTGAAGGAGGTCCTATTTCCCAGACTAGTGCCAGCCCAGGTAATCTGACAAAAAGCTGCTGCGAAACAGATGGCTCTGAGTTATCAAATATCTGTTCTGGGTGGTCTTACAGAATTTTTGCACTTGTTTTAGGACTGACATTTAAAGTTGGGCTCATAGCAATATATCTGGATTTCCTCTGCAATATTAAACGTTATTACAGCAATTCTGAAGACACTTTTCCATTGTTTCGTTCTGCGATATATGCACAGAGCAACTCAGGGTGTCTTCAGGAGATTTTTGGCACCGATTTTAGGTAAAAACCATTTACTGCTGCAGTAGCCAATTCATAGTCATGGTAAGGAAAAGTCATCACCACAGCCTTGCACACAGTTAGTTGAAATAATGGTTATTTCTCACAGGAAGCCTATGTGTTACAATTTCCATGGTACATGTATGTTGAATAACGTTAGTGAAAGTTTGTTCAGGCATCAGTAAATTGCAGAGCAGAAACGCTGTCATCCAGGGTAGATTTGTATCTGCTTGTAATAACTATGGGAAAACACATAACTCAGTTTTAGTAGAAGGAGAACACTATCAAATAATGTTTTTATGCTGACTGCACAATGGGCGTGAGGCTGGGCTACCGTGGATGGCATCAAAACCCCGTGAGCACTAGTTGAGCATCTGTTTCAGCTTCCTTACGTCAAAATTCTTAAAGTTCATCAACCTTTCCTTGAATAAAAATTACAGTGATTATAACATGCATCCACAAAATGCGTGTTGTCTGTCTGCAGACCATCCAGCCCAATACCATTAAAATTCAAATGAGTATAAATTAAAATTGCCTTTATAATATGATGTAAATAAAAATGACGCTTGTGTTAAGTGGCAGCCTCGACTTGTTTTTAATGGATTTTGCAATTATGGAGATGGATGGTTCTAAAGCAGAAGGGGTGGTCTAAAGGCCCATGAAATAAACACCGTTGATGGCAGATATGCAATGACTTTGCTTGCTCTTCTCTCAGCCAGCACACCCATTCCCTGCAAAAACCTTTGCCTCTTCAGCTACTGGAGTGATGGGGAGTCTGAGAGCTCCTCCCGGCCAAACTGGGTGAGCAGTCAATACAACCCCTCGTTCCTCTGCAGGTGTCTTGCACCCGTGGCAGGGTTCCAGCTCCCCGTTGCACCAAACTCAGAGTGGTTACACCCCTGCCTTGCCCTGAAAACTCATGTAGAGAGAGAAAAACTCTCAATTAGAGAGAGCTTTGTAAAACTAAAATATTGTAGGGTTTGGGGATCTCCCCCGTATAATTTGTAAGGTTGGGGAGTATATTTAAAAGATGAATTAGTTAATATTAACACTCCTCCCGCCCTATAAACAGGGATAGTGGATAGATAATGTACAGCACAAGCAGGCACTGTCTTCAGCTCCAGCCAGAATTACCAGTATTTATTTACTGCCGATATTACCAACAACAACCTGAGATTGTGTGTGAGGCTGTTGCCTGCAAATCGCCTCGATGTCTTTAGATGAAATGTAAGATGGATAAAAAAGATCTTTATTTTGTCAGTTTGATGAATAATTACAGCATGGTAGATGCTAAGAAGCTGTGCTCATAACGAGGGTTTCATCATGGTTGAAAGAGAAATGCTTTATTTTTATGATATTAACAAAAGCTATATTTATAATCTGAAAATTGACTGGATAGCTCCAGTTCTTTATAGGTGGATTAATACATGGTTAATTAAAATATATGGCATTGATTTTTGTAGTGCTGAATATAATGGAGTTTCCAGCAAGATGGGCTTCTCTTAAATCCTCAGACTCCAAATATTGTCCCAGCTCTGCGCCTTTTGCAGTAAGTATGGGGTTTTTTGCAACTAAGGGAAATATATGAACTTTCTTCAGAGCAAGGTTTGCTAATTAGACATCAACATGATGAAACCGTTACACCCCGAGAAAGGTTCCCTTTGGGACTACTTTCTCAGTGCTGTGCCCATGTGTTTACGTACTAGAGCTTCTCTGTGTGCTTGAACACTGCCATGGCAATGAGGTGGGAATTGTGCAGACTCCTAATTTGCATACCCAGAGATCAGGGTTGCAAATGTAGTCTCAGAAATCCAAGTGTGCTTGCCCGTACTTCGGTTCTGTAAACAAGGGCTCAGGCTTCTTTACGTTCGGGGAATGGAAAAGAAATATTTGCTCCTGACACTATGACTTATCCCTTGGTGTAGGAGAACATGCTGGCACCTAGAGAATGAAAACCATCCTGGTCCAACTTTTGTTGTGATGTCAGGAATAGAACAAACCCTGCAGGGCAATGGAGCTGGGGAAGGGCCTGGAGAGTAAATCTTGTGAAGAGCGACTGAAGGAGCTGGGGCTGTTGGGTTTGAAGCAGAGGAGGCTGAGGGGAGCCCTCCTCACTCTCTGCAACTGCCTGACAGGACGTTTTGGAGAGGTTGGGACTGGTCTCTTCTCACGGGGAAGGAGTGATAGAACCAGAGGGAACGGCTGCAAACTGCACCAGGGCAGGGTGACACTGGGCATTATGGAAAAACTTTTGCAGAAAGAGTGGTCAGACCTTGGCACAGGCTGCCCAGGGAGGGGGTTGAGTCCCCATCCCTGGAGGTGTTTAAGGGTTGTTTAGATGTGGGGTTGGGGGAGATGGGTTAGGGGTGAGCTCTGTAGAGGTGAATGGTTGGACTCAATCCCAAGGGGCTTTTCCAGCCTGAATTATTCTATGATTCTATAATCAGACTAGGAAGAACATGGGTAAATTCATGTCACTAAAGCTTTCAGCATGAGATGATTTCAATGTGCCAGTTGATAGTGAAACACTAAAATACTCTCCAAAGTGCCTCCTCACTTTCTGGAGAACATTTAGTTTGAAATTCAGCCCAGAAAATGCATCTGCCCCTGCAGTTTACACCTCATTGGTAAGGCTAAAGAGGGAGGAAATGGGGATGATTAATTAAAGAAAAGTAAATTAGTCTCTCTTTGTATGTAGCAACTGTGGATGATTTTACTCATACAGTAAAGCTTGTCTGGCCACTGATTCTGAAAAAATAACTTCAAATGTGTATCTGTAATGAACTGCCAGGTACTGGCTCAGGTGAGTTGATCAAGATTTTGCTAAAAAAAGAAAATTTAAAGAAAGAAAATACATATCTTAGAAGTGCTATTTCCCCGTTGTTACATTTCTCTCTTCCCATGAGGGTTTGTTCTCACCTCAGTCTATGCCAAGGATGATGCTAATATTGCTATTTTTGAGACATACGGTTCTAAAGGAAAGTAATCGCTTTTGACAGCAGATAAAACTTCCTTGAAAGTATGCTTATTTGAGGGGGAAAAAAAATCTTCTAGTGAGATAAAGGCTCCAGGTGTGATTCTTTCCTATGTTAGTATAAATCAGGAGGAAACTGAGGGAAGTCTGGTCCACTCTTGAGAGCTATTGAGCTTAGTGTTCCTTGAGCGCTTTGCTGGAGACCCAGGGTACTAACTGGGAAATGTACCAGAAGGATGAAATTAAAACCCTAAAGGAAGGTGACATTGTAAGCCAGACAGTCTGGCTGCCTCACAAAAGCCCAGGAGGAGTTACAAATCCATTTTTTCCCAGCCTTGTGCAGATCTCTGCCCTCAAGGGTGCACATTCCCCTCAAGCCCTGGAGAGGGACCGGGGCTCAGCTGGGAGCCAGGGCAAGATGCATATATAGACTTGTCTGAGCATGAGCCAGGGAGCTGTGACATACTAAAAATAGACACAGTGGAGTATAAAAAATGAAGCAGAATAATTACAGATGCAGAAAAGTTTGATTAAAGTAGGAATAGTGACAGTTTATTACATGTAACAGCTGCAGAATAATGCTTTCATGGAGTGGGCAATGATAGGTTCGGTTGGTTTTTTTTGATGCAGGCGTGTGATTTTGCTGCTGTTTTCCAAAGGAGTGGATGAAAATCACTTTAGTTTTAGGGGGCCGGTTTGAGCGCGGTGCTGACAACAAGGACTGACACCAAGGTCACAGGTTCGATTCCCGCTCGGTCCCCATGTGTTGCCTGGTCTAGTCAAGAGGTGACGTCCCTGCCCACAACAGGGAGGTTGGCTAGATGATCTCTAAGGTCACTTCCAGCCTGGGCCATTCTATGTCTATGTCTTGTCTCCCATCTGTGAAGGACTTCTGTGAAGGATTCTACCCTGTGGGTTCCAGCTCTGGGGAAAAAATCTGGACATAAAGACTCAGCAGGACCTGCAGGAGACAATAACTTCTATAGCCAGAGCACATCTGAAGGGTTGTATGTAGGTTCTGGTGGTGTTTGCTTCTCCGAACAGATTCCTGCGTAACTTTTCATTTCCTTGGTCTATCGGTGCCTGACTACCCTGACGCAAGGCACGATGGTGAAAGATACGTTGTTCTTAAGGAAGGACTTGGAGTCTTTTTTTCTCCTTTTAGTTTTTAATGTGGTTTGATTCTGCTCATGGTCAGTTATCATACACTCCTCGTTAGAGAGACAGAGATTGTTTGAGAATACATACCAGGCACTCCTTTGCTGAGTGGGAAAGGTTTGGGTCCATTTTGATTCATCATAATCAGGAAAAAAAAGGACAAATATTTAAAGACCTATGACTGTCTCCCTCAGACTTTGCTCTCTCTTCGTCAGCAGTAGCATTTCTTCTGGCTCCAGTGGTAGGGAAAAAAACATCTCTGAGATAATGAGATTGACATCTTATATCTAAATATTGTGACTTTTGGTCAGAGCAGAGTAGAGAGTTCCTCATGTGAGCGTTGGCAGTTTTCAACGCCTGGACTTCAAAGAGCTGAGTCTCATAGGAGATGGTCTTCTGGGTGGCTTTCAAGGCCACCCTTAGGTAAGAGAGGGAAGAATGGGTGATGTGTGATAATCACCCTGAGACGAGGAGGACAAGAAAACTTTGAGCTGATCAAGCTTTCTGAAATTAGTTTTGTTCTAGCTAGACTGAATCTTGTTAAAAAATCAGTCAATTAAGGTAATAGGCAGCACATTCTCATTCCAGAGAAAGAGTACATAAATGAGCAGCACAAAAAGAGAGACATATATTCTTCTGCAAAACCACAGGTACTTAGATTAAACGGATCAATAAGCCATCTGTATCGCAGTAAGAACAGTCATAAATTACTCAAAAATTCTGTTTTTTGAACAAGTCTTTGGGCATATGGGCAAAGACAGAGCTGCTAAGTGCTGCCTCTGGAAGCCATCCTTGCATATTGCGGATTTAATGATTCTGTCTGCTGTCATTGGCAAATGAGGGATGAGATGAAAAAATGGGCCAACAGTGGTAAAGCCTTAAGGTAACACAGAATAAACGAAGGAAGTAACTACTTCAAATTGTGTGCTGTGCAACGTATTTAAAATCCCAGCGTTGACTCTGAGCATGAGTAAACCCCATTGCCCGAGACTCGTTAAACACCGTAATGGGAGAAAAACATAAATTTTCAAATTTTCTAACCAACTATCGCTTACACAGCCCTTGGAAATCTTGGAATCTTTATTGCTGTTGTTTATTGCTGTGACTCGTGTGATGGAGCACTTCCAGCCCTTGGTGTCGGCAGCACCAGGAGCCCCTGACCGGCACTCGCACCTTACCCTCGGTAAGCCCATTTCTGAGGGAAAGTTGGCCAGGTGCCTGCCATTCTTTTCACGCTTCAAAAATGAGCTAATGATCATTTTAAACTCAGCCCTTTGTCCAGCTGCCAGTTTTTGTGACTTTATAAGCACGTGCTGACAGTTAAAAGCTTTTTTCCCCTTTTGCTGTGTTACCCGCACTGGGGGAATGAAGTGAACGAGTGCAGAGAGGAAACATGATGCTACACAAAATGATATGGGAAGCACACGATGGAAGCAGAGGATTTTAATTAATTTTTCCTCTCCTCTGGTCTGCAATTGCTCTTGTCAGGATAATGAGAGATAGTGTTTGCAAAACCAATAGAAATTCTTGTTCAGACGTGCGTCTCCAAGAGCAAACGGTGCTGGAGAACTTGTTGAATTTCCAGGAGGAGGCTAGTCCTTCTCTGGGGCGTTGCTGGATCTCTTTTGCTCCTTAAACATAAGGTGAGTGGCCTGACACATCTCAGCCCTCAGTCCCTGATGTTGGTCATTCATTCTACTCTACAGACCAACGTGCTTGAAGAGATACAGATTATTTTTTTTTTCCCTCTGACTTCTGGTAAATTAAATTTTATGGCAATACTGCATCAACAAGCTTACAGGATTTCTGCTGAAGACGCTTTGCAGTGCTGAACGATTCCTTTGGGGGATTGCTCTGCAGTTTGCAGCCTCCTCCATCAATCGCTCCCTTGACTTTAAAGCGAGAAGCAACAAAGAGAAGGGTGGGATTCACCTATCAGTGACTTTATCTGTTACTTCCAAAGGTCATAAGAAGAAAACATTTTATAGTCAGTTGTGTTATCTGCTACTCCATCTTCATATTACATAATATTTCTCAAGAGGATATTTTAATATCTCTTTTTCTTTGCTTACCAGAAACTCTTAGAGCAGGCAAACAAGACATGGCTCTTAGCTGCATGCTAGAGTTTATCTATGGCTCAGAAATAAAGTACAATAACATATCTTTAATAATACAAGACAGAGCTGTTCCTTCAGTGATTTATAAACTCCACAGATGTAGCAAGTCACGGCTCAAGTAGATTTACTGCTCTCCCTGCGTGAACATCGCAAAAATAATACGGCAAGTAGATGCGAAGATCAAAGAGAGTCACCATTTGCTTCACCGTGGTTTGGGGGTAAATCTGTCTTCCCATCTCGTTGATCTGAGTTTTGCTTATGGGCTCAAGCAGAACTTCTAGACAAAAATTAAAACACTTGCTGTGAGGAAGAGAATTCTTGACAGATGGGGAGGGGGCAGGAAAGTGTGTGCAGATCTGGGTCTATTCTCTGTAGAGCTGTGGCACCACATAACCTCCCTTGTACATCCTCCTGAACATCGTCCATTTTTCATCTCGGCATCTGAGAACTTGTTGCAAAATATTGGGAATAAATGCCGGGACACCTGGCTGAAACAGGAAAAAGCATTAGGGACTTCTGTGCCACCCTTTAGAGTCCCTTCCTTGTCCAACCACACCCTAAAGTGCTGCCAGTGGTTTCTAGCCCAAACTGTAATCCTCTTTGGTCAAAGATTTTGTGAGAGGAGGATTTGCAATGCAAGGATTTATATATGGACCTTTCAAAGAACAGCAGAAGGGTTTTTGAGACGGGGGAGAAGATGCTTTGGACTAGCTCTAGCCTGGTCCTCTGGACCAAATCCTGCAAGTGACTGGAGAGTGCTGAGCGGCCATTGGGGTTGGGTCCAGCCCAGCTCTCGTGCCTCGAAGGGAGATGCTAAAGCAGACCAGTCCCCAAGTACTGAAAAAAGAGATCTTGCTCCCTCTCATTTCTGCTGACCACCCAGTGCCCTGTGGAAATCCATCTCACCCCACCCTTTACTGTCTCTATATACAGTGTCTCGGTGCAGTTTTACAGAACCCAAATCTGCAAAATGTGTGCAGCCAGCTGGGCTCTCGTTACTGAATCATACATCATTATGGTGACACTGCTGCTAACTACCTAATAAGAGCTCCAGATGGCAAGGATGCATTACAGAAGCTCCTGACCATGAAGTGAGAGTGTCAGAAAGCCTTAAGTATTATCTTTGAATGTGCCAAATTCAGTCTCTTTCAAAAGAAGTTGGTCTGGGAGGTGAATGAATTAGATGTAATACAAAGTGTGAAGTCCTCAAGATCTTGGGCTTTGCTGTTTTCCATCTGGAGGGGGAGGAAACCTGCAGTTTGAGGCTGATGATAAAGCAATGGCTTCCCCAGGATTTTCCTCTAAGTAGATTTTAAACTGCCTTGTGTTATAAGACATTTGCACGATGTAATGAAGGAGGGAGTTTGTTTTCAGTCTCTGCTGCCATTCAGTACAAAAATCCAAATGTTACAGCTGACAAAAGCACAGCAGGAGTTGGTTGAGACCCTTGAACTTTCCAGAGGAAAGAAAGAAATTAAGACATTTCTTACAAATTCCCTCATATGTGTATTCTTGATGTTCCCAGGCCGGTTAGGAAAGAGGAGCCTCTTTGCCTTCACTGCAATGGGAAGGAGCATCGTTGATCTCTGTATCCGCTGATGAGCAGTGGAGCAGAGCTTCTAAACAGACGGGGAAGAGAATTCTTCATCCACCTGTTTTCTTTCTTTAAATGGACAAATGGGAAAAATAAACTTGTTACGGTTTCTGGGTCCATTATTCTCTCTTCCCTGTCAAAACAGATGCTTGCTCAGTTAAAAAAGACGGAAAGGTCCGTGCTTCCTGTAAAGGGCATATGTTCATTTTAGCTGACACTTTTAAAAATGATGAGGAAAATGATGTTCTGGTTTTGGTTGGTTTTTTTTTTCTTTTTCTTACTGAAACTATCTGTTTATCCTTGTTGCTGTGTCTCCACTCTGAACTACTGTAATAGGGTGGGAGGATTTTTTTCTCTCGCCGTTAGGCTGTTGCACAACTAACTCACGGCATCAGGCAGGCGGCTCCATCGCAGCCTTTTTCATCTCGCTGACACAAAATCATCTGGGGAGGAAGCATCACAGCTGTGCCTCAGTACTGGCCACTGGTCTTCTTCCAGAAGTCCTTGGTGTTTCCTTCAGCACCTTCCTGCTCTTCTCCCACCACTCCCTTTTCCAGCCCCAGAGATCTCCGGTGTCTTTAAAACCCGTTTTACGGGGCACAGTTTCAGCATGAGGGCTAATTCTCTTTACTGCATTGGATTTTATTTCAAATATATGGTTGAGGGTTTTAATCTGCTGCAAGCAGGTGCCACTGCAGGTGAGCACTGTTAAAAGCATATGTTTACTTATGCTGCTGAAATCTGAAAAAGCTGTTATTTTAAAAAACTTCCTTCAATAGTCTGGGTAAGCATTGGCAGCCAAATATTCTCAGCTGCAGATGTATTCAAATTCTTATTTAAAAACACATTTCAGACTTGCCAAAAGACTCATTTAAAGCAGTTTAAGTGCAAAGTAAAAATTACAGACATTTCACTTAGGGAGCTGGTGTCGGGGCCCTGCGTGCATCCTCCAATTCCTAGGGAAAAGAATGTTTTTTCTTCACAAATTCTCACCCTGAGGCTCACATCAAACTCCCCTGTGGCTGAAATACGATGGTTCAAGGCACAAAGGACCAGCAGTGCTGTCGCTCCTTGTCCCCTGCCCCCAGCTTTTTCCTCTGTGAGTAAAAAAAAATAAATAAATAGTTGTGGCATGGCTTTCCCTGGCAGAAGAGAAAAATACCTTCACCATGAAAGAAGCTCAGGCTGTAATGTAAAAGCATAGAACTAGTGGGGCAGAGCCGTAGGGCTGTGGTACCTGGAGGAGATGTGAGGATGCAAAGCATTCAGGGGACACCCAGGGAAGGAGAAGGTGCACACACAGAGGATGTCTGGGAACGATCTGCGTTGCTGTGCAAAAGCACGAAGGCTGGATGGGTTGGGAGGTAATGCAGGAGTGTGCATCCAGGTTTCACCTGAGGATGGACGGGATATACTCCCCCCCCAAAAAAAAAAAAAAGAAAAAGTGGTTTTATTGGAAATAACAAGTCACAACTAATTCTGCTCAATTCTTTCAGTGCAATATTTCCTGTTACTTCCCAGGGAGCATTTGGTAGGAGCAGACAGCCATCCCGCTTGTGCTGCTGCAGAATTACATATCGGCTGCAGGGAAAGCAGTAATGTGTAGCCATTGTAGACTCAATGACTACAGTATAATTTTATTTATGGTAAATAATACTTTGCACTGAGCTCACAAGCATTAATCTCAAAGCAAGGGTTTTACTTCTACATTTCCTCCTATTGTAAAATTAATAACGGGTATGATGCGCTGGTGAATTTAAAGGGCTGTTGCACTCCCTGCACTGGGGAAGCATCTGGGTTTGCTTGTTTACGGACACAGCTGCATTCCCACCTCTCCCCAGGCTGATTTTCTGTGAACCTTGGCTACCTCTGAGTTCAGGCAATAACACCAGGTGCAAATCCAAGGTGATGTTTCAAATATATCTTCTTCCACTGAGCTGGAGCCCTGTAATGATATAATACTCAATGTGTTCCGAAGGCTTCCAGTGAACAGCCTTGCACTGGGATGTGTTGAATCATCACACCGGAAAAGTTTTGCTGGAATGAGCAAGGGGATTTGCCAGCACAGATTTGACTCTCATAGTGTCTGGGATCTCGTTACTACCAGTGGATGTGGCTCAGAGCAAATGGGGCCAGCCTGCTTGGGTGTGAATTCCCTTCCTATCCTCATTTCTCATGAGAAAGTGCCTCTTGAAATGCCAGTCTTGCTCTTGACTTTATGGCTTCCCGTTGACTGCAAGGTCCTCTTTTGATATGCCCTCTTGCAAACAATACGCTTTCATTTTGAAATCCTTATCCATAAATGTCAACATTTTCAGAGACAAGAAAGTAAGTGCAGGCTCTAAATCTTTATTTAAACTCCTAATGACATCTTCTGATTTTTTGAAGTGCCCGGTGTTAAGCAATTTCTATTGGATTCTCAGCCCAAATCAGCAGTAATAGGCTACCTCCCAACCTTGTAATATAGTCTTTCAACCTACCAGTCGTGGAAAGTTTGCATCTCATACATACTCAGGGTTTGCAGCTGTAAGACCTGCCAATCCATATTTTGAGATTTATTGGCATTAATCTGTCTTTTAACTATAAATGTACTCACTCACTTTTGTGATGTGATGTGTCAAGGTAGTGCTGGCATTTGCTTGATCCTGGTAAAGCAGGGATGTCTTTCAAAGAGGAATTGAGTGAGTGCTAAATTATTCATATGCAGTGTCTAGAAATCTTTACATTGGTTTCCTAAATCAGAGGAACTGGAAAAATTGGAAACCTCAGCTAATACTCTTGTAATAATGTGTCATTTCGAAAGGAATTAGGACTAATATTTTGTCATTTTTCAGCACTTTTTTTGTGAAAGCCGCTACATATAAATGCTTCGTGCTCTTTGACGGAAAGCTGTGGATGGCATGTTTTGACCATTATTGAGATTGCAATCCAAGGGATATTGCAGGCTTGCGCCCTGGTGATGATAATGGGAAACGATTACTGAAAGTGTGTCTTCATTGCCAGCATGGTGGGAAAACGAGGTGCTTGTAAGCAGAGAGAGAGGCATTTTGCAAGGTGAACGGAGGCAGAGCCGGAGCGGAGCGTGCCGGGAGGATGCTCTGACTGCGGGGGGGCTGCGCTGGGTCGGGGTGACGGAGAGCCCCCGCCACGGGAGAGCTGGTGGGTGACCCGTTGAAATGGGGTCACCTCGATACAGCTCCCATGGGACATTACCTGGGGAAGTGGTTTTGACATTAGTATTATAAACGTGGAGTAAACTGTAGGCAGTGGCATATTGATATTAAGCTGTGATTTTTTACTTTACATGGTGTGTTTTTTTCTTTTTTCTTTTTTCTTTTTTTTAACCTTTCTGGAGGCATGAAGAGGATTAAGTGACCCCACTGAGGATATTCTTCAGGGCATGGGGACACAGGGCTTTACCGAGGATGTAGAATGTAAATTTAATACTTCCTTTGATCCTTCCCTTGCTCTGTTTCCCTTCAGGCGAGGGTTCAGAGTTAGTGTATGGGTATATTTCCAAAAGCACATTGTACTCAAGCGATTAGCAACACGAGGCTCTGCAGCTGCCGTGTGTACAGTCCCACCTCTCCAACAGACCTCATGAGCTGGTTTTGTCCTGATGTCCAGAGGCAGCAGGCTTGGGGGCCTCCTCATAGAATCCATGTGGTTTCAAAAGACCTTGAAGATCATCAAGTCCCACCATTAAATTCTGCAACTCCTTCTCCATTGCTCGCTGGGACTGAAAGCTGCTTTCCCCAACATTGCTTAAACCTCCCCTGTGTATTTTGTGCTTCAGCGTAGCGCTCGCTGGCACTCCTGGAGGGCGCACAGGGCAGACGGGGTGGCTGGTTTGAAGGATCATCGAGTGCAGGGTCCATCCTTGTGCAAATCCCATCATTTGTGAGTCCTCCAGCCTCCTCCTCCTGTGTGCGCGGTTCTCTGTGCTTCCCGAGGGAGCGGACAAGGCAGTCACCACTGCAAAGGTGTTAGTGCTGAAACGGCTCCTAGGAGAAGGGACCTCTTCATCTTCTGTCTCTAAAGAAGCAGATTAATGTCTGTATTTTATAGTCACAAGTGGTAACTCCTCCATGGCCTTTTAACCGTGCCTGCTGGGCAGCACTACGTTTGACTTCAATCTGGTTCCCCTCGCCGATGACTGATTTAAGTCCCTGTAAGAAATCATCAGGGACTGCCAGGTCTGCGAGCGTCTCGCTGAGCTGGAAGGGCTTTCCTAAAAATACGTCACTCCCTGTAACCCACCCCGTGGGCCTTTCTGCCCATTCGCTCCAAACATCTGCATTTACAACTAACATATCTAAAGTGTCTCCGACCCAAAGGACTTTTACATGATGCAGGCATTTCAGTCAGTTTGTGTGTGCGTGTTATTAGCTGCTTCAAACACTATTAATCCTCCTATTATAAAAGCATCTTTGATGTGTAACTGATTTGGATGAACATCAAAGTTCTTTTTCCTAAAGAAGTGTGCCTGAGAACAGAAAACGTGCCCATGTGGCATAACAGGGTAACCCCCGGTCATAGCAACGATCTAGGATCAGGCTTTAAGAACCGCCGGTGTCTTTAAGCTGTAAGCAGCAAGAGTTCTTTTAAAATCCAGTCTCTCACTCCATGTAGCTATTGTTCAGAATTGCCGAAGCCAGATGGGATCTAACTAGATAAACAGGAAAATAAAAAGCTCAGGAATATCTTTAATGTTTACTTTGAGGCAAAGTTATTTTAATGAATTCCAATTAACGGTAAAAAAGTAAAATTCACTTTTGCCAGGCAGTCCCTATGGTTAACAAGAGATGCAGATGTTTTGTGCACTAATTGTTCCAATCTAAGCATTTCCCTACTTTGCATTCAGAGTGCACCAGCTCCTGTTGCCCCTTGGTATTTAAATAAGAAAAAGTGATTCAGTGATGTTTTATTTCACCAAAATGGAGGAAAAAAAACCTGCTACACTTTGCATTTCCAAGTTATCTGACAAATTTGGTAAACTTCAGAATTTAAAAAATGAGCCAATGTTTCAAAGATCTTTTGCAACACAGGAACTAAGTCATTCTAATTCATAATTCTGTCTGTCCTTGAAAACATTTATTTCATCAAACTTCTCCGCTGCTCTCCGAAAACGCAATTTGAAGCAAAGGTAAAGTAAATGTAAGGCCTCTATCTCTTAGTCATTGAATAGTCAATGAAAAACATGAAAATGAGTCAGAAATTAAACTACTGTGCTCCAGAAGTAGTATTCTAAGCTTCACTTGACATCTTCAGCTTGCTTTAGACAGGAAAATGTTCCTGGGGAAATGTTTCTCTAGTTAAAGGAAAATTGTAACGCTGCAAAAAAACACTGAACTTGTCAGAAACTTTGCGGTTATGCTCTTGGAAAAGAAAGCTTGACTGGATTTTTCTCCTATTTTTCAGATCAATGTCAGAAAGGACTATTTCATGGTGCTGAGCCTGCCTCCCTGCTCAGGTCCCCTCGGGCTCTGGGTTCTTCAGCCCCTCGCTTTTATTTGGGATGTACTACAAATGGCATTGCTGGGGTTCAGCTGAGTCCTGGCAGCTGTGGGACCCGCTTTTAAAGCGTTCATTTGCTTAAAATGATCAAGTCAGTGTTTCATCTGGTTCTAGTTTCAGTGTCCCTATAAGCCTGGTTAACTCTAACCTTAACCTTAAATAAAAAGACGTGTTGTAATGTGCTGCTGTCGGTAATCAGAATTTCAAAGGAAAAGCTCTCTAATCTTGGTTGGAGAGACCTTCAGACATTCACCGTTTATTTTAATGAAGCTGTTAAAAACCCACCCGGCTCTGGAACTGTGGGGTAGGAGTAGAGCAGCGGGGAGCTGCAGTGCCTCCTGATTTGCCCTTACCTTTTTTCCCTGGGAAAAAACAAAATAAACCAAAATAAACCGAACCAACTAAAAAAACCCCAAAAAGACATCACTCATGGTAAAACCTTGTGTGTATACATATATTTATACGCACATAAACACATGTAAAATTGTAATTGCTAGCTATTTTTATGTTAATTAACTGAACCGATCTCTGTTGTTACACGTGGTGGAGTATCCTGAGCTGGTTAATAATTCTGCCTGTGACCTTGTGGGGTCCCTGCCACATCCAGCGTTCCGTCACCTTCCTGAAAGTGATATTTCAAGGACGGTAAATGGGGTTTTGACCCAGAGAACTTAAATCTGCCAGTCGAGGTTGGTGCAAATGAAGCACGTGCTTACCTGGAGGCAACAGGCTATGGAGAGCGATCCAGGGGGACTTCAAAGAAACTTAAAACAAACCTTCGGCTTGTTATGCCCAGACACCACCAGCTGTGGGCTGCAGCCTGGCTGGCAGGTGGGATTTGACCCCAGCATCTCTCCCTGGGGACAAAGCGCCCCTCGGCTCCCGGGCAGGTTTGGGGGTGCCCGGCCGTGGTTGGTGGCACACGGGTGCCGTTGGCAGCATTGTCCAACCCATTTCTCTTTTCAGGTCCATATGGTTTAATATATATTTTAATTTAATACATAATAATTTATTTTAATGTATAAATTACTTTTTTTTCCTTCATCTGCTGGTTCTTTACTGTGCTGTGACATTGCACATCAGGGAGGATATGAAGGGACTTTCAGGCACAGGGATGTTCATGCCACGATCCCACGGAAAAGCAGCACCACAGTTAACTCGTAAAGGTGCACGAACCGAACGCGTATTCCTGCTTTTCCCCCTCAGAAACATACTGTCCGTGCTTGAAATGTCACCGCAACTCAACAGAAAGCTAAAAACATTTTAGACCTCTGCTTCTAGCGAGCCAGATTCCGAGAGATTTCTGCAGGCAAGCTGCCAAGCCTGGAACTGCAGCCACTGAGAGAGATTTCTTCTTGCTCCGGCTCATTAGCAAGAAGCAGCTGTTGGTTCATTCAGTATTAATGTCAGCCATAATGAAAGACACCCACTTGTAGGAAGAGGTGAATTTGGAGTGAACTATAAAGCAGGACTCTGTGCCAAATCGCACGGTATCAGTCACGGCGGTTCAATTATAACAAGACTCGGTTTTTGTGAAACCATAAAGGAATAATGATAAAAGGAGAAAAAAATGTAGATAGTCCTGACTCAGCAGGCTCCAGCCATAATGCATGTGCTGGGCTTGAAATTAATGTAACATACAAAATTAAAAGGACTTTGCTGGGATGATTTCCAATGTCAAAACCTGATATACATATACATATATGTATATGTATGATACTGTTCATGCTTGATACAACCTGAGTCTTCTGTAGCTTCAAAATTTTGCCCTGGGGAACATCTGAAAAAAAACCCCCAAACCTCTCCTGAAATGAAACTCGCTTCATTTATTTTCTGCTTCTGAAAATATAGGATAAGACTTTACAAAATACTTAACTGTTTTCCTCCCTTTTAAGAATCAAAAAGGGAACAATAAATCTGCAGTGAGGATATTCATTGCATTACAAAACCAGAAAACACAACGCCAAAGTATTTGTCAGAGGAAATGTATTTTTATACAAATTTCTCATTTTGCAGGAATATACAGGGATGAGGCTGCTAAACCAGGGGAGGGTGGGAAAGAAAATAACCCCGAAGGTGTCAGCTCTGCTTGCAACAATGGGGAATAATTGGATTTACTATTTGTATGCAAAATTCAGATAGGAGATACTGATTTTATTTAATAAAAGAGAGAAGAAGAGCAGGAAAAAGTATCTTCTGACTTGGAATGGTGGGAAGGAATGAAGAATGGGAGGTTCAGAGGCTCTTCTCTCCGGGCTGGCGAGCTCAGGTGCTGCTGTCCCCTCTTTGTGCACACTTTCAACTCTACCAGGCTCTTGTTTGCTCTCTTGCTGTCTTTATTGCCGTTAAACCCCATCTTTGTTAGGGTTTAAAGCCCAGGAAGTTTGAGCAGCAGCCCAGGGTGAAGGAGAAAAATCCCTGGAGGATGGGGACTGGGAGGGAAGAGATGGGAGCAAGGGGAGCACTCGGGAGGTTCATCTCGGGGGGGAAGCTGAGCATCTCCAGGGGTTAACGCTGTGACAGGGAAAACGTCTTAAACGTCTCCACTGGGTGATGTAAAATGACTGTTTTGAGGTCAGGCTGTCACAAGTGCATCAGCCTGCTGCTGGGATTCTAAAAACTGTTCTTGTACCCGTTTGAGAGAAAGGTGTAATTTGTTAAAATCACAAGAACAAGCAAACCTCCAAGTAACCTCTGAAATTCAAGTCATAAGAAGGACCAAGTGCATCACGTACGATCACAGGCCCGTGTTGCGCTGTGCCCTAAAGCCACGATGACCCGGGTCACTACGAGCCAGACTTACACCCCGGTCCCCGCAGCATTTCACACCCTCCTGGATGCTGACAGCTGTCAGACTGTATAAAAGGAAAACAAATTAAAGGAACAATTACTTTGCCACTTAAAAAAAAATCTGTTCTGAACAGAAAATAGGTTGGGTTTAGGGATTTTTTGCTCTGTCAGTTCCTGGGCTTGAGCAATTAAGATCCTTGCCCTGCTCCAGGAGCTGAGCTGTTGGTAATGCTGAACAACCTCCAGAAGCAAAACCCTTTCCTTGCCGTGGGCCAGCCACGGTGAGACCCAAATACATCACATCCAAACAACATTTTTTGTCTCTCCCTTGTCTTGCACGTTCCTGTGGTGGAATGAGATAGCCCTGCCCTGCCCTGGAGAAGAGTTGGCTCCAGCAGCACCTCACGGGGGCTGCCTGGGCTCCTCTCAGAGACCCTGTCCCAGCACGGGGCTGAGCCCAGGCAGCGTCCTCCGGTGCTGAGGGACAGAGGAAAATCAGTCCTTGGATGTCAGCAAATCAACAGCGTTATATGCCTGTTCAGTTCAGACCCTCCCTCTCTCCTGGATGCTGCTTCTCTGCTCTCATCAGAAGGAACGTGCCCCTGCCGTTTCCAGCCAGCACACAAATACCAAGAGAGAAATACTTTGGGGGAGTTTGCATCTGCAAGGTTTGATTCTGTTTTTTTTCTGGATCACTTTATTGCGTTATGATCCAGCTGTCACGCTTGCACGCATAGCTAGCCAAACGCATGGGGTTAGCAGCAAAAGGCTGGATGGTTTTGGCCGTAGCGGAGCCCACGTTAAGCTCTGGGGCATGAGAATTTCCCTGGTAGGAAAGCCTGACCTAATCACCTACTGCTCCTGTGGGCTTTACACTTGTGTCACCTCTTTTTTTTTTGAATCAAACAGGAAAGCCCAGGTTCCCTCCAGAGACAGAGTGGGACGGAGGGGACACAGAACCCCTGGCGACCGGGGATGAAGGATGATGCCAGCAGCAGCCTCTCAAGCTGTAAATGTGTTTATGGGTTTAGCACTGTAAACCTGGGCACTGAGGAGCTCGGCTTCTTGGTGCTAATGGTGTCTCTGGGTAACTAAGAGAAAGAGGAAGGCTTAAGGGATTGAGACACGTCATCTATTAAAGTTAATATTAGACAGCTAGTTAAGCTCATTGCGTTCCTGCAGAAACCAAACCCAATTTTTAGGTGGGGCAATTTTGGGGAGCTTTACAGATTTAAAGTTAGTGAGATTGTAAGGGTGGGAAAAGAGGAAGGTAGGAGATAAGAATCAGGAAAAGTGACAACTCAGAGCTGATGGAGGCTGAGGGGAGGGAAATCCGGCTTTTGTTGAACCCTTAAAGCAAACAGATAAAATCCAAATAAGAGCAAAATAGATGAAATGACAAATATTAAAAACATATTGCAAAGGGAGAGAACGTGTAGGGTCAGTTCTGCTTCAAAGACATGCCCGTGTGGTTTACATGGGAGAAAGTGTGCTCGTACATTAGGGATGGGGACACGGGTATTTTGGAGGTGCCTCTGGAAGCCCTTCGGCTGGGGCTTCTCTGGTTCTTTCACTTTATTTTCTCTCCTTCCCCAAACAGAACAGGATTACAGCAATCTTGGGGGATGCAAAACATCCAGGTAGGTAAACTGAGGTTTTTTTGAACTTAGACAAGAGTAATGACTTCTGGGCCCAGCCCCACCGCTCCTGTAGGGACCAACTCTGCAGCCATCAAGAGCAAAAATCTGATTTTTCTCGCTGTCTTTCTCTGCTTTCTGAAGACAAATGTTGATGTTCGCCAGCAAATTGGCACCTGTCACTCTCATCGTGTTGCCAGCACAGCCTGGGAGTGCAGAAAATGGTGTTGCTCCTCAAGTGAGAAGTACTAAGGTCACGTGTATAAACTCAGCATCTCTCCCAGGCAGCTTCAGACGTGCTAGAAAAGCACCCTTTGCCACCAGCTTCACCGTGGGAGGGGGAGAATGTGTGATGTGCAAAGCAAATACAGGGGTGTTCATTGGCCCATGCTGCTGCTCGCCTGACCACCTCTTAGCCCCCTGCAGCAGGAGAGGGAGGCCAGTAGCTCGGGTCAGGAGGAGACCTGGGCAGGGCTTTTGCAGCTCTGCTATCAACCACCATTCATCTGACAGAAGACAGCAAAGGATTTTAGAGGTTTTTGCAGCTAAAGAGAAGGTTCAAGGAGGTGGGCCAAGTTCTGCACCCATTAGCACCCGTGGAAAAGCAGGGGGGTAAGGGTGGGGAGGCTGCTGCCTTCATTGCCCACACCTGATGGAAATCCCACCACTGAGGGGGAGGAAAAAAACCCACAAAACAACACAGGAAAAGGACATAAGAGGACTGGGGAGAGCAGGGGCTGCTTATAAGGCCATGGGAAGGAGCTCTGCTCTGCTGTCCTGTCCTGTCCTGTCCCGTCCCCAGGAGTGGCTCTAGGGGTGCGGGTGGGGCTGATGCCTGCTGCTGTTGGCTCGTGGTTTCATTGCTCTTTGGGTTTTGGGGGTTGCCATCATCCTGCCACGGTCTGCCTCCTTACCGATGTGACTGAAAACAACCTGGTATCGGGGTGGTATCAGATCTTCCCCGTGACTGCAAAGAAACCTTCTTTTTTTTTTTTTTTCTATTTTTCTTCAACGATGTGCGCGCTTTGCCTGTGCTTGTCATTCTTCTCCAAAATGATCTTGCATAAATGATGGCGAAAGGCGTGACCGACGTGTAATTTGTACCCTGGAAGATAATCCACCACCTCAGTGCTGGGCGAGGGCTCCGTGTGCTCCCCATCCCTGCTGCTCTGGGGCTGGCTTGCTTTGGGGTGCAATGTCCCACCACCACGGCGAGAGGAGACCTGTCAGCTCTTGATTGGGGCATGGCTTCAAGCTTACTTTCCAGCTGCATAAAATTTCATCTGTGACCCCTTTTTGGGGATTCTTACCCAGGGTATCTGCTTGCAAGTGCTTCTTGGTCTCCAGCTGGTAAGAAGTCAGATTGCTGGGAAGGAGTCTCTGCTGCACAGGTGGTGGCATCAGCTCACAGCGGGTTTTTGGGGTGAAAAGGGTGGAGAAAAACATTCCTCAAATTTTGTGTGTTGGGGGGTGTATGTGAATCTCAGCTGCTGAGTAACCGCGGTTTGATTTTCCTTAGCTTGGGAGCGAGTTTTTTAGGCACTCTGATATTATGAACTCATTAACATTAGCTCCAGCCACACTTTTTATGCAAATAGTGGATGGGTTTATAAACTGTTACTTCTTTTCCATTTAGTATGGGATAGTTATAAATATCTAGACCAGAAATAGGCTTATTACAACAGCTCTGTTCTCATTAGGAAATTCAAATGTGCAGTGATTTTTGCATATACATATATTATCTGATTTCAAGGATTCCCGTGGAACAGCATTATACTTGTGGCTAGGCTACGTGGATCACAAGTGGTGGTTGTAGGGGGGAAAAAAAACTCCAAAGCTCTTATTGAATTGCATCTATGTTGTTAGTATTGTAAGAAATTAGACACTAATTTGACCATGTGATGAGTTGCTCATTTGATTTTTGATCTGTTCCACTGTACCCTTATCCTAAGTTTGCAAAAAAAAGAGGGGGAGAGGTGAGGGAGGGTCCTCGCTCAGGGTGCGTATTCATGCTTAAACTAAAACAGGCTGAGGCAGGGGTTGTGAAGCCCTGGGATTGGCTGCCCAGAGCAGTCCCCAGCCCTGGAGGGGTGTAGAAGTCACATAGGTGAGGTGCTCAGGGACATGGGCCAGTGGTGGGCCTGGCAGCACTGGGTTGCAGTTGCGCTCGATGATCTTCAAGGTCTTTTCCAACACAGTTAATTCTAGGATTCTATGAGAAGTAATTCAAAATGCCCCAGAACCATCTTTCTGCTGCTCAAGGTGAAGCACTGATTGTGATGTCCACGATGTTACAGTGCACAAAGAAACCAGACACACTGGAACTCGACATAGACGTTCAAGTAGGGCATTTTAGAGGCTCCATGGCTGTTCCTCAGGAGCAGGGCCCTTGTCTTGTGAGGGATTTGCTTCTGGTGAAGTGAAGCCATGGCTGTGTATTACAAAATATTTTTTTTCTAATGAAGCCACAATCAAATTCGTTTTTTCTTGAGTGAAGCCTTATATGATGATGCAAGGTGCATTCATCTGCAGCTGTCATCATTAATTGCAGGTTATCAGGTAATTTTACACAGTGTGATTTACCCAGCCAGCTGTGAAACACTGCACTGAATGCATTGCGGAGAAAAGACCTAAGGATGAGCTTAT
>NW_009722467.1:119939-130967 GCF_000703405.1 Apaloderma vittatum
GAAAGAGTGGTCAGACCCTGGAACAGACTGCCTGGGGAGGGGGTTGAGTCACCATCCCTGGATGTGTTCAAGTGCCATTTAGACGGGGTGTTGGGCGATATGGTTTAGGGGTGACTTTGTAGTGTAGGGTCAATGGTTGGACTCAGTGATCCCAAAGGTCTTTTCCAACCTGAATTGTTCTATGATTCTATTTACTGAGAATTGTAGTTAGAGGAACAGTGGATTTCATGGTGAAATCTCTTTTTACAGGCTGTAACGAAGGTGTACGTGATGTGCACTTGTTTATTTTCTAGGTAACTCTGTGTCTTCATCGTGAGGCAAAAGCAAGTAAAAGAGAATGCTTGTTGAGGTGCATCATAGTGCTGTCCAGCCAAAAAAAAAAAAAGTGGAGGACTTGAGAAAAGAACCCATTAATAACAAGAGATAGCAGTAGTCACCGGCATGCACGAAGCAACATTTGTAATTTTGGCAATCTCTGATTTAGACAAGTTCTAGAAGCACAAATGCTTCTTTTTATTGATCCAAGACATGTTTTCCTTATTCCCTGATGTCTCACAACAAGAGCATTACCACAGTTTCTTTTTATATTTGACAGTTTTATATCTACTCTTCCTGCAATCCCCATCCTGATGGCTAACACAGACACAGAAGAGATACTCCTGTCAAGTGATGTGGCCCTTAATTCTGTTTTTCTTCCCTGTTTGCATTTTGCATGAGGGCATACCAGTGCTGTCTTGCAGCTTTTAAATGCATAGATCTTTTGTGCTAATTTTTGGTTGGGTATCGTGGTGCAAGCTGACCGACTGAATGCCTTGGGGGTGTTTGTGGTGGTGCTTGGAGCAGCAGCCCAGAGGTGAAACCTTCCTGCTGGTGTTTGCTGTGTTGATCTGCCGATGATTTAAACAATGGAGAAGCAGAGTCAGGGACTGAACCTGTTGGAAACTGCACCTCGCTAGTAAACCCCGTGTAGTCCTCGCTGATGGAAGGTGCAGAGAGGAGTTTCTGGGAGAAGGCAGCTGTAAGCTGTATTGCTCCAAATTTGCAAACTGCTGTTTTTCAAATACTTGAGGTACTGGCTATATCAAAGTTCATGTAAACCCACAAATATTACTTCTAATAAGCCGTATCTTATTAGTGGTATGAACACATTCCTGCATTCTTGCCTTGGAGAGCTGTAATATTCAATCCAGGACCATAAAACACTGAACTCAGCAAGCTGTTCTCTGCCTGACAACCAGGTAGTGATTAACTTAAATGATGCCTTTCTACACAGGGTATTTCAGTGTCTAATGAACTTCTGGATAATACTGATTGCAATCAGTTCTCTGTCCAAAATTCACAAAATGATGGCTTTTTTTTCTTTAGCGAAACAATTCAGAGACTCTATGCATACATCTTCTGCCAACTGCCCAATGAATATTAATCTACTCCTAATAAACTGTCTTATGAATAATTCCAGTTTCACAAAATGAGGGAATTTAAGATAGTGCAAAGTTAAATGAGCCATTAGTGATGTATCTCTTGTAAATATTGCCAATTATTGGATGCTGTTTCAGAGAGTTTTCTGTCACATACTTTTTATTTATTCACTTACGAGCATGTTACAAAGAATATTTAGGTTTTGCTCCCTATCTATCTTTTTATTGTCTCTATTCAAAAGCTGGATGGATTTATGTTGGATTGTGATGGTTACGGCCCATAGCTAAGCTTGAGAAGGACTCAAGTGCTACCACCCAGTGAAGAACAGAAGGCAGGAGATGATGAAGTAACTTGATAACACGAGGGCTAAGGATGCCTGAGTTAAGATTCTGAATCTTAAATTACCTCCCTTACTCGGGGCAAGACTTTCAGCCCATCTATCTCCCAAAATTATAAAATGAGGGCGACACTGTCTATTGTAAAAATTCTTTTTTTGATGAGAATAGTTGGGCACCTTTCCATGCCAGTGTGCTATTTATCTCGGGGTACTAACCTCCACTACTTGCTTTTTAATAACAAAAAGTTTGCAAAGCTTAACCTAATTCAGACTAGATAAGAAACAAATAACACAAAAGCTTTCTCAGATTGTGAACTTATTGTAGTGCTCCTTTCTCCTAGAGCAGCATTCTCACCCTCACTGAGGATTTTTAAAGTAATTGTCTAATTTTAAACAAATCAATGCTGTCTTAATGTCTCTTTTCCCATTTTCCTCTTACTTTGGAATGCAAGTTACGCATTTCTGTAGGTGAGCATTAGGTAGGCAAGATGAAGGCTTGCCTTTGGAAATCACAGAAAAACAGTCAGATCGTGTGAGCTTAATTATTATTCACTAAATGCAGTGAAAAATTCCTTAAACTGCTTTCTTCAAAATAAAAGGTCTAGTAAACTGTGAAAAAAAGCAATTTAAAAGAAAATATTTATAGCAGTTAGATGATTTATTCCCTAGAAACCACTCTCAGCTTGACTTTTTGGAAGCTTTCAGTGAAAAAACAAATTACTACTTCAAACCATGCAAAATTTTTGAGTAGACAATAAAGTCATAACAACAGTGCCCTACTTTAAGCTGCAATTTAAAGCGTATAAAAAGCTCAGACTCTTTGTATTTAAAGCCGCTGTTGTGCCCGATTATAGGAGTATTTTCATAATTGATGAAATTCACCCGTTCGTTTTGAAGAAGAATGGAATCTGCGTGCAGAGAAGCGTGTGGGGAAGAAAACACTGTTTTTTTGTTTGTGTCATCTAATCCAGTGATGGGAGAGAGAGTTTTCCTGGAGGGAATGCTGATCAGAAGTGGTGTTTTGTCAGTGAGTTCCCTCCTGCCTTGTACAACGCTGCCGGTGATTTCCATGGGGGCTCAGTGGTTGGACTTGGTTATCCCCACCCTTGGTGGTTCCATATCGTGGTGGGTTTATCAGCCTTGCCAAGCTGAAAACCTCTGACTAATTAGGAGTCAACTGTACAGCCGACACAAATCCATTTCCTCTGAGAAATGAGGTGAGACATGAATCTCTTGGCTTCCAAACCTTGAATGGTTAAAGAATTTAGCTATTTATAAAAATATGCAAGCTGTACGGAGACAGATAAGGCTTGCTTATGAACACCATTACCCTATAATTCTCATCTGACGCTCTAATTCTTTCTCTGCTGTTGCTACAAAGATTGCAAAGTAGATAACAGAGCCATTTGTAAATTAAACAAAATGGTTTTTATAAATTATTCTAATACTTCTGTTTGTTTCTCTTTCTTCCGCTTTAACCTCACCCAGACCTGACCTTCCTCCTTCACCCTCAGCAGCGCATCTCCCAGCGCAGTGCTCCCCTCTCGCCCGCTCCCGTTTCCATCTCATTTGGGAAGAAAGTTACTCTCCAAGCCAGTTCCCCGTAAGATAATGCACGATGCCTTCAGCCCAAACCCCTCGTGACTCCGCGGTCTCATCACCCCTCTGGTATCATCCTGTTCTAAGGACTCGTGGTGGTCCTTCGCCTTGTGGGGTGTCGGTGCTGAGGACAGCCTAAACTTGCAGGTAGACCAGTTGCCTTTCACCGGAGAAGTCCTGTGCTTAGGAGAGGTATTTAAATGCCACAATTCCAATGAAATCGGTACAAACCAGCCTCTTCCAGGCCATTTTCCCTGGGCTGGGGTGCACGTCCATCCTCCCTGAGCGCGGGTGCGTGCACGTGGCTGGGGAGGTCAGGAAGGAGTGAAACTGGAGCAAGTTTGTCGAGGCAATTATTCAACTTTCATGGACAGAAAATTAATAAGGCAATTATCAGGGGCTCGGCAGCAGCAGGTTGCCATGTGGTTCTCGTGCGTGGGTGCAGTCCTGAAGGTTTTCTGAGTCTTTTAATTACTAGTCATGAGTGTAGCAAAGCTGCCTTTGGAGGAAAATATTAATGCTGTGTGGATGGGAGGCTGTGGGGAATGTTTCCAGTTAGGTGCCTGGAGGCAAACCTGCTTGAAGTGGTCTCTTGGAGAAATAAAACCAGAAGGAACAGTTCCATGGGATTGAATCAACATTACAACAGCAGTGGGGATATATACATTAGGTTTTTAATTTTAACAATCTGTCAGATCTGGCTACCTCAGAGGGGGGTTCGGAGGGCCTTTAGCACTGCCAATATTTTTTGATTCCTCTTTCCTAAGAGCATCCCTTCATGTGTTCCCTTCTGAAAAGAATACCTTGCTGTTTTCACTTGGCTAATCTGTTTTCTTATAGAGATCTTAAAGGTTTAATGCTCAAGAACAGAAAGAACCTCATCTATACACAAGCTGTGCTACATTCCTTGACTGTCATTGGAAAAAATAGACCTTAATTAGAATTTTCATTAGAGCTGCCTGTACAGCAGCATGCAGGATGGGCTGCCATGCTCTCCACCAGCTCATGGTAAGATGCTGGTAAGGTCTGTTTGGGGTTTTCCTGCACGAGAAATGCAAGGTCTGGATCATACTCCCTATTTACATACTTTTGGGGAAAAAAAACTCAACAAACTCTCACATGTGGTGGCCTGGGCAGTCCCTACAGCCATGCTGCTGTCTCAGCAGTCTCTTGGGCTGGTCCTCATGAGGTTGGTGCCCATGTACAGCCGATGTCCATCATTAAATTTCTGCAGACTTAGATGGGAAGGTAAAAATACAGAGCCTGGAAGCACTAAGTTTAAGCCAAACGCTGAGCTCTGCAAGCATCTCTCTTAATCTGGATTTATTCAGCCTGTCAGAGGAACCTCAGTCTTTATCCCGGACTTGATGCGCAGCTCCTGCTCCGTTCGGTGGGCAAATAAATCATCTCCTGTACTGTGGGACATCGTATTGCCTCAAAAGAGGCATGTGAACACTGGAGGGTTTCTTGGCTCAAAAGACTGAACAATTCAAATGTTTCTTCTACCCGCGAGCTCTGTGCTCTGGTGGCCAGGTTATTATTTTAGGATGACACTTTGAGAAGTTGATGGTGCGAAGCAGCACGTGAATGAGATGGGAAACGGGGCACGGGGAGCCGGGGGTGTTCAACAACTTTTTGTGGGGGAAAAGGGATCTAATAAATACCTCGATTTTAGGTTTGGGACCTTTTGGTATCAGCAGAAAGATTGAGCACTTAACTCTGCCCTGAAGCAGAGAATCACCCAAAGCATTAGGAGTATTTTGTTTGTAGCTTTGAACAAATGCACAAAAAGCAACAGCAAGTAGTAATAATCCTTCCCTATCATCTCCAGCAGATTACTGGTTAGAACAGTGTTCATTACATACGTTACCTGCGGTGTTGTGTACTCTCTGGCAAATCTTAAATGTCACAAATATTGTTAAAAAGGGAGACTTGGAGCAGCATTTGCTGCCCCAAAAAGCAGCCAACTTTTTTTTTTTTTTTGGTCTGTTGTGACAATCTTTAGTTTGCGTCTGTGCAGTTCCAGCTAGAAATTTCTGCGTGTAATTTTTATTACGAGGACTGGCACTAGTTAACAAAAGAGACAAACAAAAAATTTAATAGCCTGTAATAACTCATCATGTCAACTCCTAAATTGTGTTTCTGTGGCATCGAGATTGGCATCAAGATTACATAAATGTTTTCTTCCAACTGAGGATCTGGATGAAGACAAATTCTGCAATTATTCAGTTGCGTTAGGTTAATGTCTGAGTATGTTTCCTTAGGAATACGATGATAAATCAAACGGGTCGGTGTTTGGCATACACGTGTGCAGCGGATCAGTCTGAGGTTTCAGGATAATACGTGGAATTTCTCTACCTGTTCGCACAGGGTGTTCCTACCATCACATCTGCTTTTTTTTTTTTTTTTCCTCTCACTCCAAGGTCAGTTGTGGGATTCTGAAGTTTTTCAGAGCCACCTTTGTTTTCACCTCGTCTGTGCAGAAATTCAGCTGAAGCATTTGGCAAAGTTCCAGCTCTGCCTAGCCTGGGCTTCACCACGTAAGAAACATCCATTTGCGAGAGAGCTTAAAACTTCTTTGTGTTTTAGCTGAGCTTCTTTGTTGTCTTTTTCTTTTAATTGTTCTCTTCCGTTCTCACTCATTTTTACGTATCCATCTCTCTCTCCCTTTGGTTTTACCCATCCTTCTTTTGATTTCTTACCCTTCTTGACAACGTTTCATCAGCCTCCTCTCTGCTTTTTCTTAAAGTTACTTTGGATTTCCTTTTGACATCCTTTTCTTAGCGTTACTTTCCGGATACACAATTTGAAAAGCCCTGATGGGAGGGTTACTGCCGTGGAGGTGGGTAGCTGGCGTGAGGTTACATCCCCTCCCTGCTTTCTGTCTCTGCAGGATGCCGACTTCTGTTGCTGGCCTTGAATTCTGAAATGCCTTCCATATCCAGATCCTGGTCCTGCGTGAGGAATATGGCAAAATTCACACATTAACCTTGCTGGGGCTGTGATAACCTTCAGCAATCCGGGCTCTTGTTGGTTTGGTTACAAGAGGGAAGCGTGAACCTCGTGATGCTCACCTAACCGGTCAAACCCTGGCTGGATGTTGATGGGAAGTTTTCTGGGAATCTCATCTCACTAATACCGTACTGCTAGGAAAAGGAGAGGCGGGCGGGGCGGAAGGTGATTCAGAATGTATTTGACTCAAGATAATGTCTATCCTGCCTGCAAATGGAGCTTGACCATCTATGGAAGAAATATGGTCTATTTAGTTTCATATTTCAGGCTTCTCCAGTTTCAACTAGTACTGCAGGAATGAATCACTGACCCTAGAAAAATATCACTGATTTGATTAATTAGCACTTAAAAGAACTCTTCAGACAGGAAACTTTCAAAGGTTGGAAATAATGCTGGTATTTTATTTGTCCTTTCATTAACTGGAATCCTAAGAAGAAATCTTACATGATTTTTATGGGGATTGCTTTCCAGTTGGTGCAGTGTAACCTCTGACCAGGCAACCTTTAGCAGAAATATTACCACGCATAGATCAGAAAGGAAATTCAGAGAGAGGTGGATTTCGTTGGACTGAGTTGGAATTTCTCTTTAACTTTTTAAATTTAGAAAGCATGGGATCTAGTCAGGATAGACAATGTATACTTCCCTTTTTATTCATACCGATAATATAAAATCACATTTCACTGTTTTCAGTGAGACATATCACGCAATTCTGCTGGTTTCATCCTTCACCAGCACTGACTGCATGACAAGGCAGGAAAGGCAGGTTCTCCAGTCTTCTGCAGGAGCTGCTCCTTGGGGTGCCAAGGGACAGGACCGTCTGGGAGCTCACCGGTGCAGTTGCAGGTGATCAGCTCTGCAGTGTTGGTGACCTCCAAAACCCAGGGTTTTCGAGAGAGACTTGCCAGGGAGTCTTGTCATCGGACCAAGCGAACTGTCAGTGAGTGAGAAAAGTCTTGAAGTGTAACTTTTCTTTTTGCTACAGGGAGCGCAAAGCCTTGGGTGCAACTGATGGATGGTGGAGGACAGTTTTGGAGCAGGGAAGCCCAGCAGGTACCTGGAGGTGTTTTGACCGAAAGAGTTGTGGGATATTGGAACAGGCTGCCCAGGGAGGTGGTTGAGTCGCCATCCCTGGATGTGTTTAAGCGTTGCTTGGATGGGGTGTTGAGTGATATGGTCTAGGGGTGAACTTGTGAGTAGGGTTAATGGTTGGACACGATGATCCCAAGGGTCTTTTCCAACCTGGATGATTCTGTGATCTGTAATTAAAGCTCTCCCAGCTGAAGATGTGAGTGTTGGTGTCTCTGTAGAAAGAGCCTGTCAGACAATTTGGGGGGAGCAAAGACCTGGTCTCTGCTGGTTGCCTTGAAGGAGGTCTGTGCCAGAAGTGGCCTTGCTGTGACCTGGGCAGAGACACAGATAAAGAATAGAGAAAACTGGGCAAACTCTAGCAGACTTACAGCAAACAACATTATTTGAACCTCCCCCTGCTGCTGTTCCCTCCCTCTGTCACCTTTCTCCCCTCTCCCATCTCTACATTTCACGACTGGATTTTCCTGACTCGGGCCACAGCCAATTTCTTATCGTTGTTCACACAGAAAACAACGCTGACAAGCAAACATCTTTCAAAGCACTGTGGGCTATTACTTACCCTTTTATCAAGATTGCTGCTTTGAAAGTGATCTTTATTTCTTTTTTTTCTTTTTCTTTTTTTTGGTATGTGTCTTTTTAGAAGCCTAAAGCAGAATTTTAAAGAGGCTAGTGTGAAATGCAAGCAGTGGGAAGTCCCTCATTCTACTCTGCCTTGCTGCTGGAGGCATCTCACTGAGACCTAGGGTCTGGTTCCCAGTTTCCTTTGAGAGCTGGGAGGGCTGGGTGACAGGTTCTGGAGAAACTCTTTGGGTCTGAACCGGAGCTGAAATATCAGAGGTGTCAGAAATGCCACCTACCGCTGTTGGCTGGATTGCCCTTCGTGAGAGCTGGCGAACCACCAGTCCAGAATGGGGTCTGATCGTCGGGGTGGTGTGAGCCAGGGAGGGACGGGCTGGCCATCGCTGTAACTGGCCACAAGGAGTGTTCTTGGCTCAGATTTTGAGTGCTGGCATCTGCTCTCTATAAATGAAGAAGCACACAAAGAGCTGTGGATGAATTGACACCTCTGGAGTTCATGAAACCCACACGTTCATTTAATGAATTCACTTTTCCAGAACTTACGTCTTGTGCCTGTTTTTACAAGGTGCTAGATGGGGGGGAAAAAAAAGGGAGAAAAGTAGCTTTCATTTCTATTTCATTAGGAATGGACATGTTCTGCAGTAATTTAGAATTTAATCTGTAAACAAGTTACAGTATTATCTTTGCGTGATGTAATGTTATTACATGTTAATCAAATTAATTGAAATATGTTAACCGGTGATTAGTCAAAAGCACTTTAATAGGATAGATGGCATTACAGCACAGGGAATAACGTGACAGACGTGTCTTACAGCACTCTCCTACCTGTGGGTCGTCTATGCATGCAGCAAATAAGCTTTGCTTTTTACACTGCTGAACTTTTACAGGAGCAGTTTTCTACTTATTGTGCCTCTGGGATATTCTTTGATCCACAATGTTTATGTTTTATTGGATTAAAAGTACTTTAATAAATGCAGAAAGCTGTGTTTGGATTAAGGAAGGAAATTAATACCAGAAGGAAAGAAACGCCTAGGCTGATCCTCCGCCTCGCTCTCTGGCTCCAGACACCTCGCACGAGCAAAACCCCTTTGTCAGAGCGTGGGGTGAGCTAAAATGGACAGCTCTGTGTGACATGTCCCAGCAGGGGAAAGGAAGGGGCTGACAAACCCTTCTGAATTTTGGCAGAGGTTTGTTATTTGCAGTTGCAGCACAGGTCAGGAAACGTGACGGTTCCTCTCGTGGGAGAGCGGAGCAGCCTTTCCCGTGTGGGCTGTGGTTCTCAGCCTCCGTTCCACGTGTTGGTGTGGAGATGGAGGTGTGAAAACGGGGGAGCTGGGCAGGCCTGGGGCTGGGTCCTCCTGCGTGGAGGGGACCGGCTTTGCTTCCAGAGGTCGCTTTGGAAGTTACCCGATGCAAACGATTTTTTGTGTTCTGTCACCAAGTGCGCCTTTCTAAGATCCGTCAGGATCTACAATGGATTCTAGATATTTTTTTTTAGGCACATACTATATAAAATCAAATTTTTTCACAGCGCTTCGATGCAGCAGCCCCAAGCATGTGTGCTTCTTGGGGCTAATAGAAAATTCGCCTCATGGAAAATTCACTTTAATTTGAAATGCAGTTGTCATGGAGTTGCAAAATGGTTTGGGTTGGAAGGAACCTTAAAGTCCTTAAGTCCCAGGGACAGGGACACCTCCCTCCCACCAGAGCAGGCTGCTCCAAGCCCTGTCCAGCCTGGCCTTGGGCACTGCCAGGGATGAGGCTTCCAAACTTCTCTGGGCAACCTGTGCCAGCGTCTCACCACTCTCACAGTGCAGAATTTCTTCCTAATATTAAATCCTAATTTAAATCTAGCCTTGCTCAGTTTGAAACCCAAAATGTCATGTGAGTTAGGATCATCTCCCAACAGAGAGACGCTCCCCCTGTGCTCACCACGCACGCGCGTGTCGCTCCCTGGCGCTGGCAGCAGCTCTGCTTGTCCCAGCACAGGCTTCTTGTCATCTGTTGTCACTGGCAGTGTGACAGGATCTGATGATGTGTTGGGATCTTCCTGCAAAGAATTCCCACAAATCTATGCCATTTTGGGTGATTACTTAGAAATAAGAGCAACTTTTATTTTTCTTAGGTTTTTTTTTCCTATCGTTTTGGTCTAATGCGATTTTTTTTTTCCTGCCTACAGGAGTGAGACAGGCTCTAAAAGAGAAACCACATGTAGTGACCCACTGTTGATAACTTCTTCAATACTAGATTTGTCAGCCTGCAAAGACCCGTCCCAGACCTGTGCAGATGCAGTGATCCGTGCCTGAGAAGCTGCCTTCTGGAGCAGGCCAGTCCCTGAAGTCGGGATTTGGTTTTGCAGAGGTTAATTGCTGACCGAGTTGAGCCAGCGAATCGTGTGATTATGAGGACTTGAGAACCTGCCTTTTATAAAATGCATCCTTTTCCTTTGTATTGTTCCTAATCCCCTTCAGACGTTGTGGCTGTGCTGCAGGGGGTGTGGGTGCCCCCTCCTCCTCCCCAGCCCTACTCGGGGAACTGGGGGGGACGGAGGGGCAGCTCCCCCTGGTCGTCTGCAGCCTGGGTCAGTCTGGGTCACACTCTGCTCTTGTCTGACTTCTGCGGATACAGGCTTGTGCTGGGAGGGTGGTCTGCTGGGGGTGAGCTCTTCTGGCCATCCAGCTGAGGCATCCAGATGTGCACCAGTAACCTGGCAGAAAATCCCCCAAGGCCAGTCTGTGTGTGTGTGACTGTCCCTGTGACACCAGAGGTGAACCGAGACCCGCTGTGCCTGGCAGAGGAGCCAGGGCAAGCACAAAGCTGTATGTGCTTGGCCAAGAAAAGAAAATTGAAGCAGCCCCAGAATCATTTGGCAGGGACCAAAATTATGAGCTCCAGTCCCTAAGGAGCATTTAGTTATCTAAAGATTGTGCCCAAAATAAAGACTAGGTTTGAAAAGAGAAGGTGAGAGGGGACCTTATTAACGTATATAAATA
>NW_009722468.1:0-7596 GCF_000703405.1 Apaloderma vittatum
TATATATAAATAGCAAGTCATATTACAACATCCCTCCGGTAAGCAAAAGGAGTCTTTGGCTGGCTGAGGTACAGGTTACAAGGGCTGGGTAGAACTGAAACGAGTTTTAGATTTTACCCCCTCACTCTTATTTTCCCAGCAGAAAGAAAACAAAGCAAAGCCCTAGTGTTGCCCATCTCCTCACTTCAGGTATGAGAGATCTTGACTACAGCATATCCCTCTGTTTTTTCTCAAGAGACAACCCAAAAGGTGTCTTCTTAGCAGCCTCCTCTTCTTCAGCCTCTGTGTGCCCCTCCCCTACTATTTGGATGCTGTGCAGAGTCTGTGCTACTCCCCATCTGCAAGGCACCAAGTTGTTCTTGCTGTTTCCCTTTCCTGTGAGGTGATCCTATTCCCTCAGATGCTCATCTCCCAGCTCCCAACTTGAGCTCATAGCTTTCGCTTAAAATTTGATAAATCCCTGGGACTCCAGGTGAATGGCCTTCTTCCCCCACCACAGAGGAAAAGACCCTAGTAGTGGGGAAAGAAAAAGTTATGCAGAAGTGTCCTACATACCATGACAGTCACTGGGGTTGTAAGGTGAAACTGCAAGCTCTCCAGACACTAATTAGGAAAGAAAGGGAACAAAAAAGCAAGCAACTACTTAACAGGAAGGGTATTTTGAGCTGTGGTGCCTTGCAAGGTATTTTCTGAGGGATAGCTAGAACCCTTTGGGGCCGACACAAGGGAGTTCAGGGAAGTAAAGGCTATACCTGGAGACATGACATCAGGGCATAAGGGAGAGAAAACTTTCTGGTCTAGTCAGATAAATTTGGTGGGCTGAGATTTGTGGTGCATTTCCAGAGCAACCACAGATACAGACCTATGATGACATCAAAAAGGATACCAGACTTCTACATTTTTTCCCACTGTAGTAGCCAAAAAGAGATCACAAGGCAAAGTTTGCTAAAGCAGATTTTTGTGTGGCACTGCTTCTGCAATTCATTAATGAAAAAATCAGCATGATCCATGAAATAGATTGATAGAAGTGTTTATGCCTGTGGTTTGATGTCTCCTGTAAGTGGATCACTGAACAGTGGTACAAGTACGTACCACGTGCTTTCTCTAGATTCTCAGATCACATGTTCAGGAAGGATCCTTTTCAAGCTTGCTGGGAGCTTAGCACAAGTTCTGTACACCTGTGAAGTGCCAGACAAGTGTACTTCTTTTCCACTAGAGACACTTAGGCTCTCTAAAATAATTTCCACATTACCGAATTTAAGAGGAAAACGGCCTCATCTGATTTATGAGTATCATGTTACCCAGGCCTCAAAATCAGCACCCAGCTGACTGTATCTGTACAGCTGACTGTATAGTCTATACAGAGCCACAAAGATGATGAAGGGAGTGGAACATCTCCCTTATGAGGAAAGGCTGAAGGAGCTGGGTCTCTTGAGCTTGGAGGAGAGGAGGCTGAGGGGTGACCTCATTCATGTTTATAAATATGTCAAGGAGGAGTGTCAGGAGATGGGGCCAGGCTCTGTTCAGTGATGTCCAATAACAGGACAAGGGGCAATGGATACAAGCTGGAACATAGGAGGTTCCACAAAAATATCAGAAAAAACTTTATCACTGTGAGGGTGACAGAGCACTGGAACAGGCTGCTCAGAGGGGTTGTGGAGTCTCCTCCTCTGGAGACATTCAAAACCTGCCTGGACGTGTTCCTGTGTGACCTACTGTAGGTGATCCTACTCTGGCAGGGGGGCTGGACTAGATGATCTATTAAGGTCCCTTCCAACCCCTAACATTCTGTGATTCTGTGATTTATATCTAATTGACAACCAGCTGAAATTCTACAAATCTGCATCCATGAATCCTGATTTAGAGCCTGACAGAAGAATTGCCAGAATGGTTTGAGTTGGAAGGAACCTTAGAGGAAGGAAGGAACCTTAGAGATCATCTCGTTCCAATCGCCTGCCATAGGCAGGGACACCTCACACTAGCCCAGGTTGCTCAAAGCCTCATCCAACCCAGCCTTGAACACCTCCAGGGGTGAGGCATCCACAGCTTCCTTGGGCAACCTGTTCCAGTGTCTCACCACCTTCATAGCAAAGAACTTCTTCCTAATGTCTCATCTAAATCTACCCTGCTCTATTTTAAAAGCATTGCCCCTCATTCAATCACTACAAACCTTTGAAAACAGTTCCCCCTCCATCTTTCTTGTAGGCCCCCTTACAGGAGGCAGGACAAACTTTTAGTCATCTGTACAAAAGGTGAAAACTCATTTGTGAAAAAGTAATTCTAATGGTACTCACCATCGCTCATGGATGCTAAATTGGACATGAGCCAGGAATGTGTGCTTGTAGCTCAGAAAGCAAATCGTCTCTGGGGCTGCATAAAAAGAAATGTAGCCAGCAGGTGAGGGGGGTCATTCTTCCCCTCTACTCCACTTTTTTGAGACCCCACCTGCAGTACTGCATTCAGCTCTGCACTCAGCTCAGGGGTCCCTGGCCCAAGGGACCTGCTAGACGAGGTACAGAGGAGGGCCACAAACACGATCAGAAGGCTGGAGCACCTTCCCTGTGAAGAAAGGCTGTGAGTGTTGGGCTTGTTCAGCCTAGAGAAGAGAAGGCTCCAGGGAGACCTTATTGCAGCCTTTCAACATATGAAAGGGACTTAAAAGAAAGATGGAGAAGGGCCTTTTTACCAAGGCCTCTAGTGACAGGACAAGGGACAACAGTTTTAAACTGAAAAAGGGCAGACTTTGACTGGACATAAGGAAGGATATATTTACTAAGCGGGTGGTGAAACACTGAAACAGGTTGCCCAGGAGTTTGTGAATGCCCCATCCCTGGAAGTGTTCATGGCCAGGCTGGATGGGGCTTTGAGCAACCTGGGCTAGTTGAAGATGTCCCTGCCTATGGCAGTGGGGTTGGGCTAGATGATCTTTAAAGGTCCATCCCAACCCAAACGATGATATGGTTCCATGATTCTACACATTAGGCACTGCAATCTGTACTGGGTTAAGTTGACATAAGAATGCTATTAACAGCTGTAGTTTTAAATTTTCAAATGTTTTTGAAGCCCTAGATCCATTTTTTTAATGACATCAGTTTAATAACTGAAGGTAGGCAGTTTACATATACAAAGTTTAGCAGTATTTGTATCATTTGGTTCTGAAATGAGGTCCAGATTTTAATATATTCACCTTCTAATTTAGAGATGGTACATCATTCTTTAAAAATTCCCATTTCCAGACGACACTACCCAAAATTTCATCACAATAGGTGCTAATATTTTATCAGCTAATAGGCTGATATTTTTGTAAAAGTTTCTTTGAGCTGAGCAGATCAAATGAGAGTATGAACTCACTTAATATGGCAGAGAGATCCAAGAACTAAGCAGCAAGTCCCAAACCAAAAAAAAAAAAAAAAGGAAAACCCTGAATAAAAAATAAAATAAAAGAGAGAAAGAAAAAATTTCAGAAGAAAACCAGGAAAAAGAAGTCATCCAGAGAAACACTCTGCAGCAAAACAAGAGTTCAATTTAGGAATCAATAGTATTTATATTACTTTGACTCATCATATTGATTAACTTGCAAGAATTTAGTAGTATTAAAGTGGAACATTTTCACATCCAACTTCTTAGCATGTTTCTGCAATCAAGACTGAGAATTATTGACAGGTATTTTAAAATAAGCATCATGATGCTTGAATCATTCACTTAAAAACCAGTGAGTTCTACAAATGTTTTCTCATGCTCTCTACATTCTTTCTAGATTTAGATGAAATGCAAAACAGGGTGGATACCTTAAGCATTGTTCTGAGAGTCACTGAAGTAATTTACGTGAAGACTGTGTGCAAGACAACTAAGCACCATTTGTTGGGAAATTTTAGCTATTACACAAAAGAGATAACTGAGGTTCACAGGAAAACTACCAAAAAATAATTCAAAACACCTGTCTGACACTGTGCCAGTTTAAAACTGGCAGATCACATAAAAGAGGCTTTCCAACTGTACTATTTTTTTAAAAAAGTAAGTTTTGAGAGCATTCTGCCAAATCTATTCAGAACTGTGAACACGCTGCAATGTTAAGTGTGTATTAGCAGCATTTCAGCAGTATTTTGGATTTCCAGTGGGTGGCATCAAGAGCACCAGCAGCTCACGCTGGTAGGAACAAATATTCAAGGAAAAAACTCAGAGAAATACAAAGTGGTCTGTCCCACAGTCCTATCGAAAATGCTGTGCAACATGGTCCAACACCTTAGTTAACTTGCATGGTGATGTGGTTGTACACACTCTATTAAAATGAATTTTCAAACCCTTAAGCACCATCAGGAACTTGCTACTGCACCCAGACACAAAATCCATATTTAAAAATAGCAAATTAATTTGTTACAATTCTATTCAGACAGTATCAGTCAGCACCTTGTCAATATCACTCTGTGACATTAAGGATTACAATAAATTAAGGCAGCTACCACATATGTGAGATGACTATAACTGCTCAGTATCCTTACAGGTAGCGTCTTGATATCATCAGGCTGGGAAAGGTCAAGCAGATTCAAATCCACTCTTGAGACTGTAATATAATTAAATAGCAGAAGTTAGAGTAACGCAGCTCAGTCTGGCAAACCTTGCAATTTTGATAATTTTTGTGAGAGAACGCTGGCTTTTTCTTCTTTGACATTTACTTCTGAATATGCCTCTTCTAGGATCAATGATTGTACCCCACAGAATTTGCAGAATTATGTACAGAAGATGACTGGCATCTAGGTTACCCTTTGAAGCAGAAAAATACAGTATGACATAAAGAGGTATTTCCACAGTCCACCACTTAATGGTGCTGGAAAATACAGCTGCAACCTGCAAAGACTTTAAGGTAGTCATTGACAACATAAAACAACAGGAAAGATGCTTACTGAATGTTCCTGATACTTAAGGATTATGATTGTCTGCTTGTTCTCAAGGATGTAAATCTGCCAATGGTGACGCTAACAGTTCGTAAGGATATGAAAACACAGAACGTGCAAAATGTAATCCATGTTCAAACAACCAAGGTGGGCCAACACCTGGACTTTTCTGAAGCGTAGCAGCTCTTATCAGACAGAAACGCCCTTTACCCAGAAAATGCTCCATAGATGCTCTGTGAGGTGTCGTACTTCCAGCACTTGTTTGCTCTTTAGTATGCATGGGGCAGAAATGACTTGCAAGTATGGCCAATTTCTCACATCAGACATGCTGCAAGGAACCTGTGCCATTCACTTTTTCATATCTCTAATCTACAGATGATGTTATACTTAGTTATCTGTTCTAGACTCTGTTCTGCCTGCTTTCTGCCTAGAGAGCCTCATGGTAAAGACAAGGGTTTTCCTGTTTCTAAGTCATATAAAGAATGAGCACTTGGCAAAAGGCAGAAGTGCTCTTACCAGTAGCACTTAGTTCAGAGGATTTTCAGCTCCCTATGATCATCATCACAGTTAAACAAGCCTTTAGAGAGCCAGAGGCAATCTCTTAGAGAAGCTGCACAGCTAGCATGCTCTTTCCAGTGACCAATGTATTTCGTGATTGCAGTGAGCTTGCACTCCATCTGGCCTGCAATGAATTACACTTCTGTTGGGTGTGCTGTTCAAGACTTGCTCTGCTGTTCTGCGGTACTCCAGACGAGGAAGACAAATCAGATTGTGGCGCGTTGCCAAGGCCTTGTTTGTCTAGTGGGATATGCCTCAGATCCAGGCTACCACTACTGTAACTACCCACACAACTAACCTACAATTAACAAATCTCTAGTCAGTCAGGCTGCCCTTGGCTGAACAAGGATTACACAAATTGTGTCTTGCAGGCATACCTCCTGCAGTTCACACAAATAAAAATAACAATTATAAAAAAACTCCAACAACTTTATTTGTACTGTTTGCTCTTCTTTTTCACTCTAGCTGAATGTTGGTGCTTGGCATATTTGACCGCTTAGCAAACCTATTGATCTCATTTTTCAACGATTCATTTGTATAGGCATAAAACACAATAACCATAAAAACTTAGCCATCACACAATAAAATCTATTTAACCCTGTATTTCATGTTCTAACAGACAGAAGCAATACTCACACCACTTCCCCATTTTACATGCCAATTTTTTCTGCAAGCTTTTTTAACCTGTTTTCCAATGGCCTAGACAATGTCAGCCATGAAGTACCGGGCCTGGCAGAACTCCTCTACATTGGCAGATCGCTGTCAGAAGGATAATCTCCAAACTAAGTCACAAAAAAATTAAATATAATAGCCATTATTGCTCACATAAACTCTGATGTAGAAGACACCTAACACAATATTAAAATCAACACAATATTCAAATGAGAGATGGTGTTAACCAAAGAGCAAACAGAGTTTAAACAAAAACCTTTCATATTCTTAATTTTTCTCATGTCCAATCTGATCATGTGCTATCATCATATTATTAAATATCTATGTTAATCAAACTAATCATCAAAGCAAGTTCTGTTTGTTTGTTTATGCTGACAACAAAATCAGACAGGATAAAGAAAGTTGTAAGCTGGTTCAGTTCAGGTCTCACAGAAGATCCTACTTACCTGTAGCGGTGCACAGATAAGTGGAAAAAATGCTGCTGTAACAGCCACTGCACTTTCAAAGTAATTTGTCTGGCAACCGAGTTGAGGCAAGGCACTGACTTCCATTCTATAACTCAGCAGTGTAGGACAAGGCAGGTTTTAAGGCTTTTTTCCAACCTATTTGCTGCAGACCACTGACAAATGCCAGGTGACAACCTAGATGCATTAGTAAGTCTTCCAGAGCAATTTGATGTGTTATCATCCTCTAAAATCGTAGTTTTCGTACTTTAAGCTTATCTTCAAGACACTGAAGTGCATTTGCTTATCACAAGCTAATGATACTTTAATGAATGCTGTGCACTGAATTTAACAGTGCTTTATGCCTACAAATTATCTATATAAGTGTTATAAATTTTGTTGAAAACAAAACAATTGTTTCATGAACCTATGAACAGCTGTGATTCGAGTATGTGGCCAAACTGGTAATTTGAGCAGTGAAAGCCCTGGTTTTAGCACTCTCGTTAGATCTTAGATGTTCATCAAGTAAGCATTTGAACAACCATTGCTAGAAATTACGCCGATGTCTGTCTACCATCACTATCAGTAAGCAAAACAAATACATGAATTATAAAATAAAATAAATAAAATGTGCCACCGTTATGTCGGGAAGGGGACAGGGGTATAATCAGCCATCGCAGGGCCTGCTTACATTTATGGGTTTGTTGACAAGGATGGGGCAGGCATACATGGAAAAACCCAACTCAGCAAATTACTGCTCTCTTTAAACCTAAACAACTCCCATTTCAGCATAGCTTTTCGGAAATATAAAAAATTAAGCAAAAGGGCCTTTGGACAGGCAGCTGCGCACACCCTTGCCCAGCCCAAGGCCCGTCACCCCTTTGCCTGCAGCCGGTAACCAGGGCGTTACAGATGGACTTGCCCAACCCCCTTGCGCCCTACGGGGACCCTCAAGCGCACCGCCGCTCTGAACACTTCAGCTAAACAGCATTAACCGACGTAAAATACTAAGAACGACGCCGGGATCACCC
>NW_009722469.1:0-57277 GCF_000703405.1 Apaloderma vittatum
ACAAGTCCAGGAAAATGACATCCGTTGCTTTTCCCATTTCAACCAGTGCTGTAACTTTGTCGTAGAAGGCCGCTAAATCAGTGAGGCACAACTTGCCCCTAGTGAAGCCGTGTTGGCTGCCACCAACCACTTGATTATGTTTTATGTGCCTTCACCCTGCAGTTCTCTGCACATATTCACTAAAACACAAAGAACTGCAGCTATGGCAAGTGGTCCTTGCCTGGCGATCAGTAACCAATGGCAGCAAGGATTAAAGTTTGATTGCAACTTAATTTTACTGCATTACCATAGTTTTTCGTCCCTCTAACTTAATTTCTCTCTGTCCACACAGGGAGAGAAAATTGGTTTTGACCTGCAAGCTGTTTCAAGCTCCAGCACAGGCTTCCTCTCTGATTTTGGACAAATTAGCTAATCCTGTACAGCAGTTCCTCCTTATCTACAAAAAACAAGTGGTGAGCAGCGGCTGTCGAGTCTGCTTTTACGGATTTCTATCTTGTGAGGGTAATTAGGAAATGCACAGACAGACAGGTAGGTAACTAGATAAAGTTTGAATTTTAATATGCATCGGTATATGTTTCACAGGAGTGTTTTTTCCTAAGGAAACCAATCTGAAGAAACCAATATAAAGGAACAGAGGTGGTAATATCTTGCTTTACGATGGTATAATAACAAAGGTTACATTGGGGACGCATATTCCAATACATCAAATATATTTTCACAATTGCAGGAGCTGTCACTCCACAGCAACACAGGGTTTCCGTTGATCCTGTATTTAACAATCCCATAAGAATGTCTTGGATCCCCCAGGGAATTCCAGATGATAGTATCTATAAACTTTTAGGCAATTAAATTGAGTTCTCCATGATGAGTTGGCCATGACAATTGTGTCCCTCCTTCATCCTCCTTCTAAGATAGATTGTGCTTAAGACCTGGCTCAGGTAATTTTCTACCTTTGCAAAATTCTGTTCACAATCAGTATTTTACGTTTGAATACTCAGTATCGTATCCAGTAACTACCTGTGTCTTTCTAGATTAGTTAAGGTTTTAAATTTATGAGTTCTTTTGGAGATAAATTCCATGACCTAATTATACACCTCTCACTGGTTTTGAATTTGCCAGTTTGATTTTTAATCTCCTTTTTAGAATTGAATGGCTAAAGTTGAAGATCTCCATGCACTTGCACTTTGCCTAGGCAACTGGCTGTTTTATAGTTGTGTTTATTGTCCTACTCTGCGTGTATATACCCCAAAACAGAGAACTGCTTAATATTACATACACATGTATACACACACAAACATATGTGTAACTCCTAAGAAGGAAACCTATTCTTATATGCAGGTGTATGCGTGCCATGGATGGATGGTAAAGTACAGAAAGATATTTATGTGACCACAACATGTATTTTATATATCAGTGCAGTACATGTAATTGCAAAGTGGTAGACTCAAAATCTAGTTCAACACATTAATTTGCACTGGCTTGACTAATAACACTATTGCATGGACTGAAAATGTAATGAAAATCCACAGCAAGAAGTTAATGAAAACTAGAGCTTCTTTGAATAATGTGGAGGGCTGTAAAGCTGTCTCAGTGAGATCCACTTGCTTCTGCCATATAGTAAAATAAAAGTTGGAAGTTCTCATTAATGCTCAGGAAGAAGGTTATCGTAAATAGTAACCTATAACAGCATTTGCAAAATATATTCAATGAATATTTCTTTGAAATAAGGACACTTCATTAAAAACTGAGGGGCACAATAAAAACCCATCTTAGTGAGACTGTACCCGAAATGAAGAAAACACCTCAGGGGAAAGAGAAAAAAGTAGAGAGAATGCACAGAGAATGCACTGGTAAGAAATGTGAAATAAAGTTCAACTTGAAAATCTCAATAGCCAAAAAAAAAAAATCATGCATAAAGACTGTGGGGAAAGTGAGATTCAGAAGGCAAAATCAGTTGAGATAAAAGTGGTCTGCAAAATAGTCATGAGGTGCTCATGTCATAACATACAATATAAAATATTTTTGCAGAGATAACATTACAGCTTCAGAGTTGTTGAACTCAGTTCCCTGTATCATTCACAAAAAGGAACCACACATATTCTAAGTCCTGATAGAACATCCTGTGAAGTCAGTGGCAGCTTTAATGGACTTTCAAAAATTTGGGATTTTGCCTGCACTCTGTTAGGTCTGGATGGGTTAACACAGGAAGAGAACTGAAACTCTTCCAGTGTGGTAATGAAGAACAAGGCTAAGATATAATTAAGGGGTTGGGGAGGACTGACATACAAGGACAGATTTGAAAAACTAGTATTCGTATAGTTTGGCTAAGAAATGACTAAAAAGAAACATGAAAATTGCCTACAGCCCTTTGAAGGGTTTAAATGCCAAAGAGGGTGAAGAATTATTTAGGGTGTGGACATTGCCGTAAGCAATGGAATTAAATTAACTAAAGGAATATATAGACCGACTACCAGAAGGGAAAAAAAAATTCTAAAGTAACTTTTAAACAGCCTGTCAGCGGTGGAAGCTCCATTAATAAGGTCATTTAAAACTGAAAAAAAGGAAAGAAATCCTGTTGGGGATAATTTTTTCAATAGCCAAGGTATGGGACAACATGATCTAAAGACATTAAGGACAGGGGAGATCAACTTATTATGCAGGAGGTCAGACAAGAGAATTATAATGGTCCCTTCTGGCCTCATACACTGTGAATCTATGGAAATAGAGATGGACAAGAACTTCGGAGACGTTTCAAAATTCTTACTAAGGTAAAACCCCCATTAAGCCCAAGACAGACTTCCATTTCTATGTTGAAAGGGAGGGGAGCATCCCAGAAATACTCCTTTTTCCCTCCTCACTCTGTGTACCTGACCATGTTTTGCGCTTTCAACCAAATGACTAGATACTGACACTCAGTCTGTTACAGTTAGCACAATATTTGTGTATTAAGGACTGGAAGCCCTTTACTGAGGAGCTTCAGCCTGAGTGACCTGGCTTGTACAAAGTGTATAAATTGAAGTTGAACATGTTCTTTATTCTCCTAAGTTCATGATTGCATTGACTTAACTTTAGCCTACAGAACTGCCCTCCTACCCTGTACAGTCAATCACAACAAACAGAACAGGAGCCCTGAAGCTGGGAATATTGGACGCAGGGAAGAAAATACTATAAATTGTAAATCAAAGATGATGTGTAGTTTATGAGAATTTTGCCTGAAGATATATTTTTTATTCCCAAAAGCCTCTTTGCTAAAGCATTTATTACTGATCCTAATTCCTCTTGCAAATTTAGTTAATACTCATAGATATCTTTTGCATACAGAATAGCACACATGCAGTTACACTAATGTGTCTCAGTTGCTGATGTAGGCCTGAACAGAGCAGGCTACAAAGTGGTTGGGCAGATAGCTGAGAGAAATATTCATCTTAAAATAAAAATGTTGTCACTTGTGGAAATCACGTTACATTTCATTAAACTTCTGTTATTCTAATTAGAAATGTCATGGATGTAGCATAGCCATATAGGAATCCCCAAATGTCACAGACCTCGCTGTAAAATGGAAAGGTATCCCATTAATGTCCAAGGGATATTGTACAGTAGAAGAATAAGGCATTGACATGACTTTAATTTCCTAGTTTTAGCTTAACACAAAGGACATTTCTGCTGACGCCACCAGACTAAATGAATAATTTCCTCCGTGAGAAATCTCGCAATTTTTTTTTTTCTTGCACTCCTTTGTGTTTGGAAAAGAAACTCCACGATTTCAGAGTTCACAGAGCTGCCATCCACACAGTTTTCCTACAGGTAGGAAAACCAGCTGAGCGATGAGGGGCTCAGAATTCATGCATTCAGTCCCAACTCTGAGCGATCTTGTCTCACTTCAACTGCCCTGTTCAGAAGTAATCTGTTTTGCAAACCAGAGTAGTACTGGGCTGGGCAACTGAGAAAAATAAAGAAAACCGATATAAACCTAAAATTTGCATGTTATATCACAGTTCAGGAAGGTGGTACCTCTGGATCAGTTCTGGTAGTGTCACTCAGGATAAGTTTTTATTCTTGACATCATCAAAATAAAAAAGAGCTGACAATATGCAAAAAATATTCCAACAAGAAGAACAAAAAGATCAAAGCCAGGAGTTGAATTACTAGGGATGAGTCCAAGGATGGAATAAATACAGCTTTGCTCATAGATGGTTAACAGAAGCATAATAACAGTATGCAAATATTTGAAGAGTGTAAATGTCAAGGCTTGAGCAGTGAGTATTTAAGAACTGACAAGAAGCTTTCTTGAGATGCGCTGGGATAACATGTGAAGCTAGAGAGTTGAAATAACCTTTAATTGGAGAACTATACAGCTGTGCAGCCATTCCCAGTCAGACAATCCCCACTTAATAGGGATTTAAAAATTCAGGAATTTTAAAGTTCAGGTTAATTAAATTACCCATGTTATCTTAGTACATGAGAATAGTATCTTGTTTGCAGCAAAAAGAAGCTGGTTATTATAAAAATAGTTGAGGAACACTTCTTTGAAAGAAAGCACTTCCTGTAGTCTCTACATGGTTATATACTGCAGTTGTGCTTGTTGCCCTGGCAAAGGAAAAGTTTCAAAGAACTGATGCTCCTCCTGCTGATTTACCCCACTTCCAGAGATTTGGCTCAGTTATGACACTATTATCTCAGTTCGATTAACCTGTGTGAAGTGTATTATTGTTCAGAGCCTCTGTGCTAAGAGAGAATGGAAATTTTACCACCCAGACATCTTGTTTTAACAATGTTCATGACAGAAGAAATCTTTTCAAGATGCTATCTGACTCTGGAAATGTATCAAATGTGTGTGAGCAAACTGAAAGTGGATTATTTAGCCAGTGGGTAACGTTGTGAGAGTCCACACCCTGCTCATTAAATCTCTAGGCTTGAGGTCCTCCAGGAAAAGGAGTTGATGTGCGCCTGGGCTTGGGCTTAGTGTGATGTTTCTCAGACACTTAGGTGTGTTCTGCAAGGGCAGGACATCAAATGTACTTGTTGGAGGAGGAGGAAATGGGAACAAGTAGAAGTTGGCTTTTGGCACTAAGATAACGCCTCAGTAAGAGAACAGTCTTTGGTGATGAGGGAAGGGACGTCTGTATCACATTTGTGATCTCCACTTAAGTGGAGATCATGGGTCAAAATATCTTTATAAAGTGATACAATCTGGCAACACTGCTTAAAAACCATTTTTTTACTCTTCATTACATAGCATGCCGTGAAGAGTGTTGGAAGAACATAAGGGCTGGAACATTCTGTGTTGATCAAGAATCTGAAGTTCAGTTTGGTGTCAAGCAATTTATGAACACCCTTGTAAGTCAGGAATTATTTTAGTGGAAGTATATTTTATTATTGATACTTTCAAAGTGAGAGAAAATGTAGCTTTGGAGAGGCAAATCAATTTCTAGATTTTTTTTTTTTTAAGGAAAAAAACCCATATAAGTTGTTACACAAACATTAATTATCTAGAAAAAGACTGGAATGAAATGCTCCTCTCTGGGTCAAAACAAGCGTTAACAGCAGTAACTATGCTTTCTGTATTTTCTATAAAATCTTTCTTTCTAAAAGAAAGATAAAAAACAATGTATCTGAATCTTGATTTCACCTGAAAAGCAGCCAGACTGGAATCTATTCTGACATTTTGTGGATGAGAGGTGATTTAGTTCATATACAGTAGACCTTGATCAGAGAGAACAAAAAGTGAAATAACTGATTTTATGAAATGTTAAAGGCGGAAGAAACAAGATATCATGCTGAGTTCTTCACCAGCCTGTCCATTACAGAGGCTGCAGAATTTCTTTCAGTGATTTCTGCTGTATAAAGGACAAATTCTTATATCTGCTTCAGAGAGAGGCTTAGCCAGAAACAGGCTGCTAAAGAAATGCAAAGGTGTGAAACTTTAGCCAAAACTCAGTCCAGCTAGTACTCCACTCATTAGCTTCATTTTGCTAAGCTCCACTTTATATACTCTTTGTAGGTAACAAACTCCCTTAGGCATAATCTTTATTTTGCTTTTCTCTCTGGTTGCAGATGAAACGTGGCCCATTTCCCTTTGTATGAGCTCACAGATCTTTATCAAAACATTTCTTTATGATAAACAAAGGATATCAACTTTCTCCTTCTTACTTCAAGACGTAACTTCAGGATCTGAGATTATGGACATAGGCCTGAGAAGAGTTTTCTGGTCGTCATGTTCAGATTGATACAGTAGAGATTAATCATGTAAGATGACCCCTCCTAAAAACTTCAAATCCTGTATAGAAAATTAGATTTTATTTGCCTTTCTTGCTATCAGTAGTAATCTCTTCCGGTACCTAACGCTTTTCACGGTTACACACTTTTTATTGTATCATGCCCCCAGGCCTTAACAGCAATGAAGCAAATGCTTCACCTTAGGTTGCATAAATAATGTAAATGAGGCTAATTTTAGTGGTACCTTCTGTGAGATGAGCACTCTTAAGACACCCACAGCCTGGGGTGTGCTGGAAACGATAGTTACCCAGACCTGGAATTCTGCCCATCCACTTTCATTGTCTGAACCTCACTTCTTTCAGAGAGCTACAGAATTTTTTTTAATATGACTCCTAACGGAATTACCTTATTTAGGTCTGTACATAGATGCCTCAGCACTTTGGTGCCAGGCTGTTCCACCTAGTTTTATACTCAGGTCTCTAGCACATCCTGCATCACATCTTCTGTTTTTCTGTGGATGTTGCAGATACTTTACTGGAGAAATAACAGAAGTAGTGACCTAGACCTAGGCACCTGTATTATTCCTCTAATTTTAAAGCACACAATGCAATACTTGGTGCAAGTACAAGGCAAACCTTCCGATGACATTTCATTTCTCTCAGTGATCTGTCATAGTTTATAAAAATATCCACCTAAGGGTACATACATAACTCTAGATTTTTCTCCATCCCATCTACCATAAACACACAGCAGATTAATTTTCATAATGTAGGTTTTTATTTTTTTCTTTAGGTAAAGTTAGACTAATTTATTTTAACTTTGAGATATAACATTATGTATAACTGAGCTAACCACTCTGAGATCTTGCCATATATAGTGTATAGTAATAACCATCTTCAAAAGCTAATTTGCCTTGTAATTTTAGATGACTACTTCAGAATGAGGAAACTCACAATCCTGGAGCATTTTTTCCCCTTTTGACTGTTGAGAAGACTTTCTGTCACTGATCTTGGTATAGAAATTTAAACTGCAAAGCTCTACCTTCAGTCAAACGAATCTTACTCCTAATGCCTGATAAAATACGGTTGCAACAGTGAATGAAAGATGGAGTTGCAGAGGTGCCAGAGCTGGTTTTAAATATGGCTGGATGCTGGAAGGACAGCTGTACTGGGAGCCTAGATCGCTATAGGCATGTCTCAGCGGAAACACTCTTACTCATATGTTGGTAATGAGCTAGGAGCACATGATTTCTGAAAGGTAGTTTTTAGGCAGACCGTCACCTCTGGCATATTTTAGTTTAGATGTTGGAGACCCTCTCCTATGAGGATAGGTTGAGAGACTTGAGATTGTTCTTCCTGGAGAAGGGAAGGCTCCGGGAAGACCTTATAATGGCCTTTCAGTACCTGATGGAGGCTGATAAGAAAGATGGGGACAGACTTTCTAGCAGGGTGTGTTGCAATAGGACAAGGGGTAATGGCTTTAAATTGAAAGAGTAAAGATTTATAAAGAAATTTTTTTTGTGTGAGGTTGATGAGACCCTGGTGCAGGTTGCCCAGAGAAGTGGCCCTGGAAGTGTTCAAGGCCAGGCTGGACAGGGCTTTGATCAGACTCGTCTGGTGGCAGGTTTCCCTGCCCATGGGAGAGGGTTGGAAAGAGATGACCCTGAAAGCCTCTTCCAACCTCAACTGTTGTATTTCCATGAAAATAAAATCAACTTGGTCACCTTCTACTGGGATTGAACAGGATTTCTGCTTGTCGATTGCAGAGAGGAAAAGTTCATCCTCAGGTTAAAATGACTTTCTAAATGACCTGAGAAACCAACTGGTTAAAAGAAACAAGATATGATAACAGGTGACTCATATGTAGGTTGTTGAAACATATTTAAAAACAAGGTATGAAAATTCTAAATTATGGATTATTTTCCAACATTTAGATGAAAAAACATCCCAACAGAAAATCTACTTTAGTTTTCTGGAAATTATGAAGTGAAAATCAAAAGTGAAAAATATTTTTGTTGATCATTTAAGAGCTGACAAGTATTATTTTTTTTATTTTGAAAAAACCAAAATTTCCTTATAAATTCAATCTTATCAATCATTTGGATTTCTGAACATTTCCTCACCTTATATATATATATTAAGGATTACTTTATGAAATAATCTTGTGATAGCAAATCTGTAAAGTTGTGTACAAACCGTGCAAATGTGAAGACATGGCAAGTATTCCATTTTGTGACATTTTTGCTTAGGGCTGAGGTCCTGAGCACCCGGTTCTGATAGGTTCCACCTAATGCTCCAGCTAATGAATCTAATAATATTTAAAATATTACTGGGGGGGTGGGGGAATGGGGTTTGCCAGTCCTAACTCTGTGCTGTTCTCACATTTCTCTAATAGTGTAAAATAACAGCACTGATCAAAGAACCAGAGTGATTCGACAACAAACAGCAGACCAGTTATGAGCTCTTACAACATTTATCTGTTACAATATCTTCTGGGAAAGTTAGGTCCTGGAGTGAAATTTTTACTGCTTGTTACATATAGTTATGGGCAAAAAAACACTGCTGCAGCCTGGAAAACAACTTACACATATTCATTAGACAGCGCAAGGGCGATCTGAGCACGGAATCACTGTGTTTCTTGAGAGAAAAGGCGGGATCTGACATAGCCTCCAGGAGACTTTTAATTCGGAAGCACGAACAGTTTGATGGCCATTAAACGTAACAGCTGGCAATACAAGGAGCCAAGAAGGAACGTGGAGCCAAGGAGTAATATTTCTGCTTTCCTGGGATGAAGTGTGAGAGAGTTCATTGATACTCCACTCTGGATGTCCAACAGATAGCAACAGCAACCGAGACACTAACACATGAGTCACTCGCTGTATTTTCAGTGTAACAGTGATGGAAAGTGAACTTTTTGCGTTACTGGTTGGCAGAGGTAACGCCGACTGTGGAGCAGTGATGCTGGGAGCATCAGCAAGGTTGGCAGAAGAAGCAAGGGTTGGATTTACATCCTTAACCAGCTCCTGCTCAGGGAGAAAGGAAGGGGTTCATGCTCTACCTGATGACGGTTTGGTCATTTTAAGCAAAGCTGTGCTTCTTGAGGATTCGGAGGTTATTCCAATCAGAGCTTCTTTTTCATTCCTGCATCTGGTTTTGGTGGCTGTCAGTCACTATTCAGACCCTAAGGCTGGTATAAGCCTTGGCACATTATCTTGCTGGTTTAAACAGAGTAAATAATTTGGAGGTGGCATGAAGAAACTGGTGGGTTAGAAATGGTGTACAAACATAGTCTTCACCTATTGAGTTAAAAATCAGCATCTGCCTTGAGACTGTACACAGGATTTCAGGTTTCAGTGTAAGTGGGAAGAAAAGTAATGCAGGATTGCTGTTGTTTTGTAGTCTTCATTTTGAAGAAGGAGAACTTGGAAGCAAAGGTCAGGGCCCCTTCTTGGTCTATCCCTCATTTGTCATCTGAGTCTGCTTTGCAGCATGCAGATAATATAAAAGGAAATTTGAAATGGGAAAAATTGTACTTTTTCTCACTTTAATGGCTTTTTGCACTACCAGAGATACTTCAAGAGGCCTTAGTATAAATGAGAATCAGTTTTCTCTGCTTATTTTCTTCCCTGTCCTGTTTACTCAAAATACATCAGTAAAATCTGAAGAGAAACCCACACCTTTATCGAAAGCAGACTCATTTTATATTTCACTCTTTTTTTTTCCCCCCTCTTTTTTACATTTCTTTAGATGCAATAATTAGGCCTGGAAAGGGAGAGGTGAAGATACGTGCTGGAGGGGAGCTCTACAGCGTTCGAAAAGACTCTGCAGTAGAGTCTCAGAGTTTATCGCTTACAGTTAACCTCTGCTGCAAGAGGAGTCCGGCTGCTCCTGAGGGAGAAAAAATATCTCAGGAAGGAATTTACCTACGAGTATGAGGGTGGGCACCTACACATGTGTGTGCGGGCATGGCAGATGTGTCTTATGCCGAAACCTTCACATATAAAAAATGTAAAATGTGACATCTCATAATATTTTCATATTGGGTAACTACAGAGAATATTTTGGCAAGGGTGCTTAATCTAAAATGTTCAATTTTAATCAGCTTGAACTATGGTCTGTCTTTCTGTGAACTGAAAACCACCAATCAATTTTCCTTTATCTTTTTTTCTGTTTTTCTTACCCAAGGCAATGCCTTTTGTAAAAGGGTATTTATTTTTAATGGATTTTTTAATGAATTTTTCAGTCAAGCTATTAATAATGCCATTAATTATAGGCAGCTTGCATTAAAGTGCATGCTGGCCTCTTAATCCTGACCCCCAGCTATTGGCTCGCAGCTAATCCAGCCTGGTGCTTGGCAGCGGTGCCGGCCCCAGCCCGTGGCTGCTTGGGAACGGGGAGGGGGGAAAGACGGGACCAAAGGATAAGAAGCGCTGGGGAGGAGAAGCAGAGAAGGAAGGGGGGAGCAGCATTTTCAGGATATACTTTGCCAGAGGGGTTGAAGTTTAAAGCCAGATGATATGTTAGTGCGGTGGGGATAATCCCGGAGATGCGGTGCCAGCACTTGGGAGAACCTTCCCCGGCGGAAGGCTTTGCTCTGCCTGAAAGCCCTGGCCGGTTTGATAACCCCCAGGAGCCCCACGCCAGCTTACCTGGGGCGGTTGTGCGCGACGGCCGCCCCACTTCAATCTGCTTAAAAGATCGGGCAGACAGAAGGCCCCGGCCACATAATAGATTCCTTTCCCTTCCCCAGGCTGCTCATCTGACATGATTGTTACCAAAGTTGCTAATTATCGGCTGGTTGGAAGATAATGAAGGGGGCCCCATCCCGCGCGGTCAGAGGAGAGAAACTCCTGTCATTAGGAGCGGGACCAGATCCAAAGAGTTTCCAGCTTTTGTGCATGGGTGCACATCTCTGAGTTTTGTTTTCTGGGGCAGTTGGAGGTGTTGGAAAGATCTTAGAATTCAGCACTGTATGCCCATGAAGCTTTACCTACTTTAAAAAAAAAAAGATATATATGTGTTCTTTTTATTCCTGTGTTGACTTTTTTTTCTTTGCTCTAATTTTTTAATTTCTGTCTACACATCTCAAAAAAAAAATAGAAAAAGATACATTATTCCCTTTTTAAATATTTATGGAACCAAGAACGATGCCTTTGTCCCATTGCAGGGCATAGAATCATAGAATTGTCAGGGTTGGAAGGGACCTTAAAGATCATCGAGTTCCAACCCCCTGCCATGGGCAGGGACATCCCCCACTAGATCAGGCTGCTCAGAGCCCCATCCAGCCTGGCCTTAAAAACTTCCAGGGATGGGGCTGCCACCCCCTCTCTGGGCAACCTGTGCCAGGGTCTCACCACCCTCATGGTAGTGTCTGGGCAACTCTCTATGGCTGTAGGATGCAAGTTTCCAGTTCACAAGGAAGAAAAATCCTTTCTGCTGAAGATCAAGAATCCATAGAGATGTTAATCTGGTATTTCATGCTAATCAATTTGAGCATTTAAATAAGTGGTATAGCCACTGGAATTGTTAATGGTTTTTAAAAGGCAACAACACAGGGTATGAAGCAGCAGAAGAAAGAAACTTCTGTCAAAAGAAACAGAAAATTTGGACCTGACAGAAGCTGAGATGCTCTGGAGAGAATATAAAATGAGGATTTATGTTCTTTAAGTTTTTAGGTTACCTTTTTTTTTCTTTTCTTTTTTTAATCTTACAATTATTACAGAAATGTGTCTTAGAAAGGTACTTGTTTGGAGGTTCACTATGCACCACAGACTTTGGAAATTGATAGAGCAAGGCAGCCTGTGCCCTCTAAGCCCAGTTTTTCCCAGCACCAACACCCCACAAGACGTTGACTCTTTCCAATTATCAAGCAAGATTTTTCACTATAGTCCCAGGAGTGGAGCTTTCTCAGGTAAAAAACACTGTCAGGCTGGGGAAACATCCACCCTTTCTGAGGCTGCATCTATCACCCTCCCTTAATTCTCTGTCTGAGTTTGCTCTTCAATGGAAGAGTTTCTTGTCTCAGTGACTGCCTCTGCATCCAGGTATCAGCAATTCACAGCACAGCTGTAGGTATGATTTGAGTGACAGCATAGCAGTTACATGTGGTCATGATTTGCTCTTAACATTATTTTTCTTTTTTTTTTTCTTGTCAACAGATTACCTGGACTATAACAAGAAAAATCAAGGCACTATATTTTTTCTTTTTCTTTTCCCCAGAAAAAAAAAACACTAACATTGGGTTTTGTAACTGATATTCTTCAGTTCTCTCAACGGCTTACACCTTCTGCAGGTCATCCCTTATTCTCCAACGCTTCTGCCCATGTCCCATCAGAGCATAAATGACAGGTAAGAAGCAGAGAGAAGGGTGGAGGTCCACTGTGAATGGTTGCTGACTCTCCTAAATCATGTTCTGTAGTAGGACTGTGGGGAAATGAGGCATAGCACACACTCTCCTAGTTCTGTGTGTCAGCTTCTCTCCAGCTTTACTCCAACAGCAGCGCCGACCAAATCGCAATAGTCCGTTGTAAAACACCAACAATTGCAATCCTATGCAATTAAACCAAAAGAAAAAAAAGAATACTAACATGGCTTTTTGTCTTGATTAAAGTTTAATTTGCACGGCTTTTCTTTTCTTTTTCACAGTCTGTGTGATGATATTCAAATTTTGCCCAGTGGAAGAAGAACTGAGACAAACACATGGTCTTTTTAAAGTTGGTGCTAAGAAAGCTGAATAAATTAGAGAAATTGCTTCAACGGCAATGCCTTTTAGTCAACATTCTTAAATAAAACACAGTTCAAGGCAAATAAAATTAATTTATTTCTGTTATTTTCCTATATGTCTTGGTTTTTTGCTTCTTTCTTGTCAAAATCAGGACAGGAGATACACAAGTACACCAGACTAGTAAAGAACATGAGCTCTTCTATGACCCAATGGACCAATTTTTAAATCCAAGAGAACAGCTTGGACAGTTGGGATAACATCAGCCACATCCCTTTTCACACAGTTAGTCCCTACACTGATGGATACAGTGGCACCTTTGAACTCACTGATGGTTTTTTACTTAATTTTTATATGAACCATGGATTTTTAAACATTTACCCCAAAAAAGTTCGGCAGCTTTTGAGATTCACCTGTTGGTGATATTCTCTCTGCTTGCCTGTTTTCACAAAGGCTTTACAGTTCTGAATGAAAGGGATATTAACCTGTTATTTCGAAGGTCAGATTGAAACTGAGTTTGATCAGACAAGAGCGAATGAATAACCATATGTTCTGTCAAGATAACTGTAAACTTACCGAAGACAAATGAGTAGATGATCTCAGCAAGTTTTCCTGAGCAATGGGATTTTTGCCATCAGAAGGTTATAAATTATTAGGAAATTTGTTATGAGTTAAAATGTCCCATTTTTTGCTCCAACATTTGCTCTCTTTCACTAAATACACCTGCATACATATGTCTTTCTTACTGAAAGTTAGGACCATGCTGATTGTTAGTGGCTTTAAACTTCAGTTTGATTTTTTTTTTCCTCACTACTGAAGGAGCAATTTTACCATTTAAAAAACAAAAAGCAATAAAAGGGACAGGAGAGGCTAAAATTGATTCAAATTAATTTTGGATACATTTCTGCATAATGTATCTGAAAAATTCCTCTCACAGATTTTCTCTCAGTTTGGGATTTTTTGTGTTTTGGTGGGTTTTTTTAATTCACACTGATTTAGAAAGCTATATAAGTGAGCTTTAAGGGTACAAGATGATGCACGTGTGCTCAAGCTCTTGCTAAATTGGATCTCGATTAATTTTTGTAAATCTATCTTATTTCTGGCACAGCTCAGGAAAGCTGTCGGTCCCTGCCTGGAATAGGAACCTGAAAAGCTTTCAGCACATTAGAGAGTTTTCTTTTCAGGTCAAGGCTGAGATGCAGTGAAAGGGAGGGAGGATTGTATTGTGCTTGCTTGACCTATGCGATATTTGATTTTTGGATAAACAGTGCACTGCAGCTTCCAGGGTTGTTTGTTGTTTTTTTTTTTCTTATCCGTCAGTCTTCACAAAGGCTGCATTCAGCAAATAAGGCGCACTGTTTCAATATGTTGTCTGTTCCTCTTTCTAATCCATCTCACCCATTTCTCTTCGTAAACCTCTTCATGGACTACATATATTTAACTGAAGATCTCATTTGATTCTTTTTTTTTTTTCCTTTCTTGGTAAATGAAAAGTTCTTGGGAAAAGGGAAAAAAAAAAGAAAAGAAGAAAAATGATCATCATTGATTTTTCTCTACTTGACTCAGTGTGAGTCAAGGATTTATACCCTTATACCAAAAATTGCTTTCTGACAGGAGCCGTTTAGCTGAAATCAAGCAGCTGGATCATGTAAATCTGTGTAACTCTATTAATTTAAACAGGCCTACTCAGATTTATACCAGCTGAGGACCTGGCTTAGAGGAAAAACTTCTAAGAAAGAGTATCCTCTAGCTGGGATAAACAGTTTGGCCCCTAACAGCAAATTCATTTTCTTTTTAAAGTAAGAGGTAATATAGTGTAGTACTCTGAGTAGCAGGATACTTTTCCCCTGGCATTTCAATGAGAGCCAACTTCCAGAAGACTGGATTACACAAGGGAGATAGGACAAAGCAGCAAACACTGTGGGTTTATTGCTGCTCACGCATCATTCACACACCGATAAAAATAAAACACTCAATATTTTGCCAACCAGAAGGAATAAATGCTTTTCTTCCTGTGAATCGTTTCTAGCCTGCTGGCTCTGGCATGAGTGCTCATGTCATTCATAAGGAGTTTTTCTCCACCCTGACTGACTGATCTTTTCAGGAAGAGATCTAAAAAGCCCCAGAAAAGTACTCACTGGTGCTATAAATGGTGGGACTTTAAAGTATGGAATAATTTTCACCTGTACATGCCACAATAAGGGGACCCAATGAAGGGCAATGAGGTGCTGCCGGTTTTCCTGGGAAGGTTCAATGCCTGAAATGCGTTGAGAGACAGGGCAGACATGAAGGGGAATGGGCCATAAACACAGTGTATCAGGGTTTCATTTTTTTTTTTAATACTGGAAAATGTGAATGTTGATTATGGTGCTTCTGAGTTTCCATCTTAATCACAGTTCATAATTATTGGTAAGGCTCTGCCATTCATCAGGAAATGCAAATTTTAATCTTTGTGTCTTGCTATGCTGCATTTCTGCACATTCTCGAAAAGCCACTATCATAGAAGATTGAAAGGCATTGGACCTAAAAAATCTGGTTTAGATACTTTCTTTCATGTGAGCTATTGCTGCAATCTGATTTTCTCCTTTAAATACAGTGAAAAACTATAGTGCTTTACTCATATATAGAAATGCAGATCTGCATTGGAGACACCTGAAAATACCTAAAAAATACCAAACATGACCTGAAAAAAATGAGTTAGACCTTTAATTTTCAGTCTTGACATGATGTTGGTCTCTGCTGTGGCACAGACGAAGACATTTCACATTCATAATTCACATTTTTCAGGATGTCATCTTTCTCCTTTATAAGATATGGATGTTTGTATGCTACTACACATTTTTGTTACATGCTATACACGATGAATCTCTGCTCTATAAACTATATGATTTTATTGCTTTTTGCAAGCCCCAGTTAAAAAAAAAAGGAAGGGAAAAAAAAAGAGAGAAAGGAAAAAAAGAGAGAAAAAAGTGTGTTGCAAAGTACCTTAACAATAAGAGTGGAATGCCAAAATATTGGCTCATTAACAATGTATGACAGTCTCTATGGCACTAAATAATTTGCAGGTTAAAAATCATTTCACTTTTACAACAGATGGGAAAAAATTCTGATTCTCCTCTACTAAATGAGCTGTTCAAAGACCAAAATCTGTTGAAGAAATAAAAAAGATCAGACTATCTTGTTAAGCATTTTGGCACTGTGCATGTCCAGCCAAAGTCATCCTGTCTCTGGTGCAGAAAACAAATGGCAGTGGATCAAGACCTGATAGTGACTCAGTCTTCGCTGTGCCTGTGACTGGAAATGACTCTGAGACTAAATTGTCGCAAAAAGGGGCTCAGCATAACAGAACATTTTTGTCTCTTTGTTTTTTCCCTATTTATTTATTAGTCTCCCATTTCTCCTTTTCTTTTTATGACAAAGGCTTACAAAAACAAGTGAGACCCAAATGACAAATAGAAATCACAAAGCAGTATTTTCTAGCATTAATATTCAGAATTCACCATGCTGTTAAACTCTTTTTTTTTCCCCACCAACCTGCACAATGTTCAGAAATCCAAATTCTGAAATGGTTTGAAATCCAATCTTTTGGTGGAAGGTAACTAAGTTAGAAGAAGATGAGGGCCTGTCTAAGTCTCCTGGCACCAACAGAAAAGAGGAATTGTGTTTATTTTCACTCTTTGCAAGGTCTTGGGAAACATGGTGGTAGGTGTAGCTCAGGTGTATATTAAGTGACGCTCCCTTTCCCGGAGAAATTACAGTCTCCTGCAGAACATGAGAAGCTCTTTACTGGGGATTCTCTAACAGCAGAATTTACTGTGGCTGCAATGCTTTGACTCTGGAAATAATCGTCTTTTTTTATAGATGGAGAAAAAAAATTAACATTTGATTTTTGAATCTAATTATCTGTATAAAGCAAGTGATAAAGTTTTACCTTATCAACACCTGTTTTGAGCTAATTATCCATTTCTGGCTAAACCATATACCTCGGTAAGCCAGTCTTTTATACGAAAATATAAAAAATTGAGGCATTCATGCCACCTTTTTGATGTTTGCTGTTGTCTTGGCAGTGTTAAATAAAAGATTTATTTAAATAACTAAAGGAATTATTTAATAGCTCGTATTTTTTACGAAACACAGATTCTAAATTAAAATCATTTGGGGACAATTAGCTCAATAAGACTTAACTATCCCAGTGTAAGACTTTTCTCTGAACCATGTCCAATTTGTAAAATCCATCTAAGAGACAGATAGCGTCAATCAGCTACGGTGGTCTGATATTAGTCTAACCGATGAAGTATGCAAAGGCTGGACTACTTCCTTTTTTGCCCACTCTATTCCTACGATTTCTTCTCCCAAGAAACCTAACTGACAGAGCATAGTATTAGACTTTATCATCAACTTGCTTTTACTTTTGGGATACTTGATCTCTACCCTCATGTACCAAGTAACGAGACAAGAGGAAATGGCCTCAAGTTGCACCAGGGGAGCTTTGAATTGGATTTTAGGAAAAGCTTCTTTCCCCAAAGGGTTGTCAAGCATTGGAACAGGCTGTCCAGGGCAGTGTGGAGTCACCATCCCTGGAGGTATTTGAAAGACGTGTAGATGAGGTGCTCAGGGATATGGTTTAGTGGTGGACCTGGAATTGCTAAGTTAATGGTTCGCATCAATGATCTTAAAGGTCTTTTCCAAACTAAACGGTTCTAGGATGCTATGATTTTATCCCCAGCTGTTTTTAGCCTTTCTATTTTGAGTAGCATTGTTCAAACAACTCAGGGAATCCTTGACGCATACTGTCCCTCACCATGCCACATTTTCTCAGTTTATCCTTATCAAAATCAGCTGAAATGAGAGTTTTCTAGTATTGTGTAAATGTAGGGACTTGGAAAGTCCATGCAAAATGGTATTTACATTTTCAGCATAGTATTACTTCACCCAGCTTTAATTGTCTACATTTAACTGATCAGCAAAAGTTAGTCTTTCAAAGCCTTTACAGTCTATAAAGAGCAAATACCTCAAAAAGTGTCAGATATCTTCATTTTCATTGACACTTGTCTAAGGATGGGATGAACAGGGGACTTGAACCACTCAAATATCTGCTGCAAGTGCAACACAGCAAAGCACAAGCAGCATAGTGGGGTTTTGGAGTGCATTGAGGGTAATTTCCTGACTTGTGACTGAAGAAGTGATTAAGAGAAGCAGTCTCCTCATATTGCACCTCGTATTTACAAACAAGTAAAAGGATGGGAAGGATGGGAGCAGCTCTGGCTGCAGCAGCCATGCAGTGGTAGAGTTCTGAGTCCTGAAAAGAGAGATCCAGGCAGAAAGCATGATCACAGCTCTAGACTCCAGGAGAGCAGGCTTTGGTCTGTTCACTGACCTGTTTGGAAGAAATCTATGGGAGGGCATTCTAGAGGGGGGAAAAAAAAGAAATTAATACATGAGAAATTATTGACTTTTATGGATCACGCATGAAGTCAAGCCCCTGCTTACTGGATAAAGGAAAGGCAGTGGATGTAATTTTTCTGTATTTTAGTAAGTCTTTCAATACTATCCCTCTCGACATTTCCTGGACAAGTTGTGCAGCTGTGGGATGAGTCGGTTCATGCTTTAACTTTTGGTCAGCCCTGAAGTGGTCAGGCCGTTGGACTAGATGATCATTGTAGGTCTCTTCCCAGTGAAACAGTCTATTCTATGCTGAAGTGGGCAGGAGGCCTGCATGGATGAACATGGAGCTCCTAACAGAACTCAAGCACAAAAAAGAAGCATGCGAGAGATAGAAGCAATTCTCAGAAAAGTATAGAGACACTGTCCAAGCGGATGGACAGGGCTAGTAAAGCAAAAAACCTGCCTGGAGTTGCGTTTCACAGGTGATGCGAAGTGCAAAATGGAAAACTTCTACAAGCACATAAGCAGCAAAAGGAAGACCAAGGGAGAATGTCGATTTGCTGCTGAATGGGACTGGGAACCTGGTGACAAAATACACAGAAGAAGATGAGGTAGTCAATGCCTTCTTCATCTGTCTTTACTAAAAAAACCTGCCTTCATGAATATCGGGTCCCCAAGACCAGAGGGAAATTCTAAAGCAAGGAAGGCTTAGCTTTTATAAAAGAGGATCAGGTTAGGGAACATTAAATCAAACTGGACATACACACATCCACAGGACCTGATGGGATACACCCATGAGTGATGTTGTAGCTGGACAAGGTCATTGCAAGGACACTCTCATTTATCTTTGAAAGGTGACACTGACTGGGGAAGGCTCGTGAGAACTGTTCCTCAAAAAAGACAGGGATCTTCTGAACCACGAAGGTAAAAAAATTAGTCTTAATTTCTAAAAAATTCCACCTTAGGTAGTGAAAACAATGATTAGATTCTCATTTTGCTTTCAGTTCTCTCTCTTCTTCAAGCTAAACACAATTCCTTCAGCATCTCGTCATACGTCTTTGCATGGTTCAGCTCTGTAACAGTGTTAGCAGCCTTTTCTTGGATTTCCTCCAGTTTTCAATCTCTCTCTTCAACAAAGAAGCCCCAAAATGGGCTGACTTAGATTCAGCACATGAGAACCAAGTAGTGGGAAATTATGCCTTCCTGTGACCTACTGACTGCACTTTTTTCGTGGCAGCCTTTACTTTTTTAGATGGTCTATGTCTGCAGAGGCCTGGACATGGGTTGAATTCTCTTTACTGTCACAGATAGAGTAGAGCTGAAGAGTCTGTTTGGCTGCAGGCTGAGGTACAGGGGATGGTACATCATCTTACTGGCATCAACTGTCCATGGGCATGTTCTTCATCTGTGGCAATTGTGGAGGTAATTTGTGCCAGTTTCAACTTCTTTCACTCGAAGGTAACGTGATTCTCATTAGCTCACATATGTCATGGGCGAAGAATGCGCGCAAAAACTCCCAGTGTGGCTCAGCTGACTCACAGCAACTCTCTGTTCTGTGCCTGAGTCCCAGTTTTGTGTTTCTTAAGCCCTGGCAAAACAAAAGAGATGAAAGAGGATCTCTTCTGATATGTCATGAACGTTTCAGACACAAACCCTGAAAGAACTTCAGACGCAGATGTGGTTCTGAGCATCCTCGGTGGCCGGTGGCTTTGATGAACTGATCCAACCCCCTGACATCAGTCACATACGGAATGTGGAACCAGTTGTGAACTGGACTCTGCCTGTAATGTGGAAATTCACATCTGTCTCAGCTATTAATATTTCAGGGTCTGAACGAAGCTTGGCCAGATTTTCTCTGATCTCTGCTTCATTGATATCTACTGAAAAAAGTTTCTTGCTTCTGTTTAAGACAGTCTCTTTGCATGTGTTACTTTTTGCAACTATAAGAAAGCTTTCTATGGAAATTCACACACTTTTCAACATGAATTTTTGGCTAACTTTTTTTTAGTAAATGAGGGGCAAAAAAAAAAATAAAAAAAGATTTAATGATTTTTCTCCTGACTGTCCTAAAAAGCAAATGTAATATGCAGAGGGAAAACCTGCTTGTATAGAGCAGACATATTTCTGGGCATCTACGTAGTTAGCAGAGGGAGGATGTTCAATTAGTCTCTTTACCACAAGCTCCCCAGTATGTCTCCCTCTGGAAAATAGGTGAGAAATTCTTATATTCCTCTCAATATGTTAATCAGACAACTGGTATCACAGTTCTCTAACTGTGTAATACCAGTCCCCCTTGGCAGATATATTTTATTTGGATAATGATGTGAAATTTAAGATCTACGTTTCAATTGTAGAGAGCCATAGGCAGTTGTCAATTTTAGTGACAGACATGAACCTGGAGCTAAATTCCTGTGCACAAGCAAAAATTCCAACAGGCGTAGCGCAATTCTGGTCCCTTAATAGAAATACATTTTCTCCCATTGAGGGCAGTATTTTTAAACTGTACATTGCTTCTCCTGGTGCTGGCAAATCAGGAATGCTCTCAGATGCTTCCTTTTCCTTGAACAGTTTGGTGACCTCAGCTCTCAAGCAGTTTGCTGCAAAAACTAATGGTTACCTGCTGTTTCAGCCTAAATTGTCCACTATTTTAGTTCCGAAGCACTACGGCATGAATCTCCTGCTTTTCTTTCCCATTGCTAAAGATAATTCTGTCTCATCATGCTCCTTCAAATCCTTGGTCTTCCTAGGCAAATATCAAGATTTTTAATGCACACTATACTCTATCCCTCCTGTTCACTTCAAAATGTCTCAAATCCGAGTTAACTTCTGTGTCCAGTGCAGAGAAGGGTTTTCTTTAGCTCTAGTTAAAGTCCTGGAGAGTTGCTCAGGGTGGTTCTTTAGACTTCTTTTTACTTTTCTCTTTTTTTTTTTATTTTATTTTTATTTTACTACCAATAGCCTAACAGAAAACATATTTTTTTCTGTAAATACCAAATCATACGTAGAGCATTTTAAGTTTCTTTCTATTATTTCTATTCTTGTTGTTATTATCATTATGATTATTTTGCATAATGTTTAGAGGGGAGATTTCCAGTTACTGAGAGTGAAATTTTCTTTAAAACTTGCGAGTGCATTGAAAGCCTGAGGAAAAGATGAGCTGCATTCTATTAGTTTTATTTTTTTTTCCCTAAAGTAGATCTAACACTGCTGAAAGCTGTCCCCAGAGCTGTCAATCAAAAGCGGAACAGTATGAATATCAGTAGCATAAATTTTGTCCATACTGTATTACAATAGACAAGACACAAGGTTAGGACTCAGGACTAGGGCTCTTTTAAATCTGATTTTTTGGCTTTGCCATCTAATTAAGGGGAAATAAAAAAAAAAGAAAAGAAAAAGACTTGTGTCAAGTCAAAAAAAAGCCAATATTTTTTCTTCTCCTAATATCTAATTTAAAAAAAAATATTTACATTTCTTTTTACTTATTTTTCAATAACATTTAAGAGCTTCTATTAAGTAATTAGAGATGATCTGGATGTTATTCTGCTTCCTACAACATACATTTAGAATGCTGCAGTCCTAGGTCCAGATGTCTTCTCTCACGAAGTCAGAACACAGATGCAAACAAAATATCTCAGCTGTAACAAGATGCCCTAGTGAATGCACTGTGGAGATTCTTACACCACAGCTTTCAACAAATCTACTTTGTTTCATAAAAAGTACATAAGTACTCTTGAGTGCTGGGGCTGGAGCTGTCTTTCAGGTACATCCCTCAAACACCGAGTTGGAGAGTTATTTGCATGTTCTACTTGGCCAAAACGGTATCTCCTGTGAAGCTCAGCTGCTCCAGCTGTGAGAGCAGAGGAAAAGCTACCTCAGCCAGCCTTCCAGCACGACAGCTCGAGCATACCATTAGCAGGTCGGATCCCCTTTGTCACTCCAGAAGAAAAAAAACCACAAGGTGAAAATGGGAGGCAGGAAGGCACCTCTGGAGATCATCACAGGACAACTCCCCTGTTGAGAGCAGGATCAGCTGAATCCAGGTTTCTCAGGACTGTGTCCAGGTGGCTTTTGAATACCTCCAAGGACAGAGGCTCCACAACTTCTCTGGACAATCTGCCAGTGCTCATTCACCTTGACAGCAAAAAAAGGGGTTTTTTCTAATGCTTAAGCAGAATTTTCTGTATTTCGATTTGTTCGTTGCTTGTGGCCTTTCAGTGGATACCTCTATTCTGGCTCTGATTTATTCCCCTGTATTGTGTAGTGATAGACACAGATAAGATACCATAAAGCCTCCTGTTCAGAAGGCTGAAATGAATTACTCAAAGTCTCCTTGCAGTCCTCACTGAGAAGAAAATCTCCCTGCAACAAGCAGTCCTGTAAGGGGATGAATGCTAAACTCAGCACAAATTTCTTATCTGCCACATAGGCTCAGAGATCTCCTACGTAGAGACAGCGTTTTGGCATAGCCTTTCTGCCCAAAGACCACTCCTAGCAGGTAGTTTGGAGGAAGCCACACTCCTTTGGAGATTAAGTGATCAGAGCTAGATGATGACCTAGGATCTACCAGCATTTGTTTTACCAGGGTAGCTGTAATCACACGGGTCCTGGGTGGGTGTTACCTGTCACTGGAAGAGGCATTTGCATATGACCAAACCATCAGAATTGCCTTCAGAGTTATAGAGGGAAAAAAAGTCCTTCTAGGCTGGAGTTCGTCTCATCCTGAGGCAGGTTTCTAAAGCAGGTCAGATGGGTCAAGCTCTGGGAATGTCTGCTGCTCTCTGTGGCTGCAAAGTGATTAAAGCAGACATAGCTGTCTATGCTGCAGGCAGCTGAACATGCACAGCCCAGGTAAGTGTGGTTGCCTCTGTTTTCACTCTTTGAAGTCTCTGGGCTCCAGCTATTACGATATGCCCAGAAAAAAATGCAGCCTTTGTCATGATGGGTGAAACCCTCAGTGCCTATGCCACAGGCAAATGTCAGCCCCAGGGACATCCCCCTGGCTGGTGCCACGCTCAAAGCCAACTCCTGCTCCGGATCAGGGACAAGCACACGGATGACTTGCATTCACAGACCCTTTTGACCCTGCAAAACCTCGAATCCTCCCTCCCTTTCCATATGGTGACTGCCTCAGTGGTCCCTGTACAGCCAGGTACCTCATTTGGTGCTGAGTACTCCAAAATCTTTGCAGATGTGCATATTTGCCAAAATATCTAAGTCCTGAAGATACAGAGTTTATATTCTTTGGAGCCATATAAGGCTTTACAAGACTGGCTGCCACAATTGTCATTTCACAGTGAAGGTTCCTCATTATGGGCAGAATCCTGCAGGTGTTCTGACAAAGCTGCAGTGGGAAACGTCACGATAACTCCTATTTCTGGCACGGAAGCAATTGTCCTCTGAGCTGTTTCCCCACAAAGAATCCAGCACTTCAGAAGAATTCAATATGTGATAGAAATGTTTCCATTTTCCCAAAGAACCAAGGAAAGTGTAAGCTTTAATCATATTTATGATTCTTTTAAACTAGATTAGTTGTTCGTGTTGTTAATAAGACCATGGTGCTTTTTGTCACGTTGGAAGTGTGATGTGCTTTAGCATACCTGGATTTGAAAACAGAAGCTGACAGGTTTTTTGTTCACAATTGTTTTAACAGTAGATTTTTCCTTTTTAAAATTTTTTTTCTTTCATTCTTTCTTCTTCAGATTCTGCCTCTATTGATCTTTAATAGCTTCCAGATGGGATTATGGCCATTTTATAGGCTGAGCTCTGAAAGACTAAGAAAATACGGTACACGAAAGCAGCCCATTAGCTAATAAAAAATAAAAGGCGCTGCAAATATACTAATAAAGTTTGTAACGTCGTAATATATTAAGGAGATGACAACTGTGCAGGAAATAGGCCTGGCCTGGCTGTATGGAATAACGAGGGAGTTTTAACAGCTTATGGTAGAGGTAACAGCTGTTGAGTAAGAGCAAAACATTGCTTACATTTTACATCATAGCTGAAACAATACATTAAATGGCCTTCCTGCTAAGACCTTGACTGTCAGCTAATCCAGTAAATTCGTCTGTGGGAGGAAGCATCTTCTCACCCTTCTGTTTTATATCAGGTTGGAAATGCCAGCAGCAGAAATGGGTTGTTGGGCAGATTGTGCATTGCAGTTTATCCCAGCCACAGACTGTCGAAGACGAGGCGTTTTAAAGTACCCTCTAATGCCTAATGCACTGATAAGAGTAGCTTGATCCTGCTTCCCATGTGCCACACACCTTGTGTAGCTATCAGCACCAGTGGGAAGGGAGCGTAAAACTAAGCACAGCCACTTTTTTTTCAGAAAGAGATTTTACACACACTGGTGGAAAGCTGGGAAGGGATGGTTTACAAGAGTGTGTAGCAATAGGACAAGGGACAATGGTTTTAAACTTGAGTAGGGCAGATTTAGATTAAACATTAGGAGGAAGTTCTTTACTATGAGTGTGGTGAAAGACTGGCACAGGTTGCCCAGAGAGGTGGTAGAAGCCCCATCCTTGGAAACATTCAAAGTCAGGTTGGACTGGGCTCTGAGCAACCTGATCTTGTTAAAGATGTCCTTGCTTGCTCTAAGGGGTTGGACTAGATAACAATTATAAATCCTTTCCAGTCCAACATATTCTATGGTTCTACAGTTCTACATTTTATATTTTTCCTTGTAATGCTTTTTACTGATTAAAGCTATTTGTATTATTACCATATATGCAACAAGCATGAGACTTCTTCAGCTCTTATTCCTGATGCTGTCACCATTTTGAAAAAACTTGCCATCTACATGCACAGGATTACCAAGGACTTATCCCTCTTTTACAAAAGGGACAGACAGATGTTACACATTTCAATGTAAAGTTATATGAGCGTAGTCACTCCTGCACAAAGCCTGTGTGTGAAGAATACCGTTTCTTGGAAAAAGTGTCCTTCCATTTGATAGGTGCATGGGTGCATCAGCTTGGGTGTGCATGTGTTTGAATGCTCATGGAGTGGGAGAGCATCTATTCCAGAGCTCCTGGTGGCCTGAGATGTGCATCATGGAACATTTGGGGATGAGTCTCTGCAAGTGGGAGTACATGGTTGGATTAGGGTGCATTATAGATTGTGATGGAAGGGGATAAAGCTAAAGAAACCTGTTGCAGTCCAGGTGAGGTAGATACTCATGAAGAGTTGTCTGAGTGTTTCAGGCAGATCTTCTCTCAGTCTAAACCCCAAGACTGGGATTGTCCACAACCTCACACACTGACACTGGGAGCAAAACTCATGTTTCACTCTTCCAATTCTTAACTCATAAATCTCAAATTCTTTCCTTTGGAATAAGATGTACAAAATTCCTGAGATATAGATTTAACCTACGCAGCACTGATGTCTTCTGTGTCTTTACAATGTCAACCCTGGAGACTGATATAAAAAATATGAAAGATTTCTTGGCTATATTCCTCTTTATTCCTTGAAAAGAATAAGTGTTTGGTTTCCTAGTCACTTCTGGTCTCATAATTGAGGTCCTAATATAGATGTGTACAACTGGGTTTTTATATTTGTACAGAAAATGACAATAAGATTAAGAACATGGGCTTGATTATAAAGGCACCATTTAACTTTGGCGTCATCCCCTTAGTACACTCCACCCCTTCCCTTCAGAAACAAATGGTGTCGCCGTTTGTTTTCGGCTGCAGAAATCTTCATTAAAGTTGAGGAATTAAATATAGCACTTTAGCTAATTAATTATGGTTTGATCATTTTGACACCTCCAAATGACTCAGCCACATACCTGGAAGCTTTGTCAACTCAATTGCATCTTTATTTTTGTTGCCTTTAACCAACAATGAAGACTAATGCCACTCTTTCTAGTTTTCAATCACCTCTACAGAAGTGCTCCCCTGGCAATGTGCAGGGACAGACCTAATTAATCCCTCATCTGCCCTGCGCTGTGTCTATACATCACACTGGCAGTTGGAACTGCTGCTTGTTTTAAGGCTATTGCTAGAATGAAATGCTCATCTGTTTTTCAATAATTTTACCACAGGTGGTGATTTGTAATTATAAAGGGCAGAATCCTAATTTTTTTTTTATTATTATCATCATTATTAGTATTTAGGAGAAGTGTGGGGAGGATGGAAAAAAATGTGAGGAGGATAATAATAATAGAATGAAAATAAAAATAATAACAATATTTAATAATAGATGCTGCAGAGTGAGGAGAAAACAACTTCTGGCACCATGAATGATAGTAGATATTGGGCTCACTGAGAGAAAAGAATAAAGATTGGCACTGATGTGGCTGCACACAGGTTAAAGACCAAGAACTTGAAAACATTAACAGATTTTTACTGAACACAGAGGAGCTTTGATGACTCAGAACCTCCATAGATCACTCAGAAGACCCCAGTACCAGCTTTTCTATTTCTTTTCCGCCACCTGCTTTCTCTGTTACTACTCTCTCCACCAAAGCATCTCCTGGGTACACAGTTTCTTACTCTCTGACACTACATTTTTGAAAGGTGATTTACCCAAAGGCAGGACATGTACTAAAATTTCTGGATAGATTTGTCATAACATATAGTACCATGGGAAGAAATCATGACTGCAAAAAAGTCAGAAGTATCACAGTAGGTCAGGTATTTCTGATTGATATCCACGTGGTTTTGGTTGATATTCATCACCACTGAGCACTTAAGGCCTGAGCAAATTAGTCTTCACAGATTATCACCTTAATATGTCTTGGATCAGGTTCTCTGAGGCTTTGACAGGTACCCAAAGCAGTATCAGTGTTGCCACTGGACTGCGACAAACAATCATCGGTACTAAATACTGGGGTACCATGGACTCACATAGTCTTCCATACTAATTTTTGTAATGGTTTCAAAGCACTGGAGGTGTTCAAGGCCAGGCTGGATGGGGCTTTGAACAACCTGGTCTAGTGGGAGACAGGTGTCCCTGCGCCCAGCAGGGGGATTTGAACTAGATCATCTTCAAGGTCCCTTCCAATCTTAACCTCTCTACGATTCTATGACACTGCCAAAAAGGTATTCTATACTAAATGTAGGTATACTACGAGATTACTTTAAAACTAAAGTGGCTAGAAAATTAGTCTACAATCATAATACTCTCTTGTAATTTCATGAGGATTTCAAATATGGCCTTATACATGTAGCTCAGAGTGACATTTTAGAAGTATTGTTTGTAGATATATGTTAGTATCTGGCAGTATTTTCAAGAAAATGAAGCTTCTAGCACTGCTTGATTTAAGCTCATAGGAATTTGAGAACCTTACTGAGAAAATATTTCCATCTATAGTAGCCACGTGAGCTCAATACACTACTTCATGTTCCTCTCTTTGACTCCTGCTTTACTTTGAAAACCACATGGCTATGTGGTTGAAGGATGAATGTTTAGATAATACCACTTTCTGAATTGTCCCACGGTGTCTTGTAATGAAGACTTCCCTCCTATTTCAGGGTGAGGCTTTCTTAAGTTAATGAAATATGAATTCTGTGATTCTGTAATTAATTTAAAGAATATAAGTCCGTAGCTCTTATTAGCACAGCCCTGTGAGAGATCTGGCTTGTAGGCCTTCGTTTGTTAACTATTTTGCATGCACTGGAACATCTTCAAAAGAAGAAGCCCATCTTGCACTACCTCATTGTTCTAGGAACCATGAAGAGTTCAAGGAAGCAGACAATCTGGGTGCAGTTTCATGTTCCAGAATAGGTAGAAGTGAGACCTCTCTCTGCTGATTATGAGGGGTACACAACCTGAGAGGTTTTATCCCCTCAGGCCAATAAAGGGCTGACTAAAACCCAGTTTAGTTTTTCCTATTCTTAATGTGCTACTGGCAGTGGAAGGAGAGGAGTAGGGTTGTTTGCTGCTTCTCTTGTCAGTAAGGACGGGATGTGTAAGAGAAATTCATGAGTTTTCACCTAAGCAGACCCTTCTTCCTTCTCTAGTAAGAGTCAACCTGGCTTCCAAGGTTTGGCCTTAAGCAAAGAATTCCTCTGGTTGTTTTCCATGAAAACAGCCTCTGCACCTTCCTGATTTTCTCATGATTGGACCTGGCCTTAGCTGGACTATTGTGGCTGTTTGGTGCTAGGAAGGGCTCCCCATCAGGTCTCCCAGACAAGACGTGTTCCTTCCCTGCATTCACGATCTCTTTTGAAATATTCTTGGTTCAACCCCACCTGTTCTCCTTCATCTTCTGACTTGAGACATCTCCCAGTTCTTTGCCTAAACCCACCAGGGCTCATGTCCCTAGGACCTGAAGGACACAACTGTGTTATCCTACATGATGTACCTCAGTGACTCCTAAACGTTGGATCAGTCTAAGATTCTTGGGTTTACATGTTTTATTTGTTTGTTTTAATTTTGGCCTTCTAAAGAGGAATAGCTTGAATTGGAGAAAAAAATGCCTATCCCTCTTCCCAGTCTCCAAATCTGACACATGGACTGAGCCCCAAGAGAAGTCGCAGGCTGTGGGAATTACCAGACAGAGCCCATGCGTTTTTCTGGCTCAGCTATTGCAGAATATTACTTTTCTCTTTCACTCTCAAGGCACCTTGCCCATTTCCTGATGCCCTGAAATCTTCTTCTACATGGCCAGGCATTTTGTTTTAATTTTTTTTTTCCTAATGAATTCAACTCAGCGCCCACACATCCCCTTAGCCACGGATTTGTACGCTCAAGAGAAGATACGGAGAGATGTTGATGTTTTTGGCTAGTATTCATGCCCTCAGTACCCTTTTCTCTTTTTTTTTTGTTAATGAATATACATGTTTTCTTGGCTCTTTGCACTGGAGCCCATCTGGTAGAATGGCACGGTTCCTGCTTGCAAGTGGAATCAGACCCTTGCTGGAGGGGGTAGGTTTTAGGCAACACGGGTTTTGAAGTGGAGCAGCAGGATCCCTGCAGGAAGGTTCTCCTCATGTCGGTGCTGGCACCGCCTGCCTCTCTACTCACTAACACACCAGTTGACACCATTGCACCCAAGGCCAGCGGGGCCGAGCAAGGTTAGGGGAGAAAGGTGTATGGTTTGAGGGCCACCTAGAAACCTCTGGTGTTGCAACAGTGCCCTTGAAAGAACATGAGATGCTTAAAAAACCCACAAATATCTAATAACTGAAAAGGAAAATGACACTTACATGAAACTGAGAAAGAGACACCACAGTTTAGGGCATTAGCTTAGATGTGAGGAACTAATTTCTCTGCTTTTGAGTAGACATCTGAGGAGCATTGCTTTAGGATTGCACTAGAGTAAGTGGAGTTTCCAGGCAGCTCACAGTGAGTAGCCTGGGAATCATCCTTGGTCACCTCAGCCATAGAGACCAACAACTCTGCTGAGTTAGGTGATATGGGAGGAGTCTGAAGTGTAATGATGACTGCAGAGTATTCAATTTTCATTTAAAAACAAACTCTCTTTTTTTTAATTTCTTCGTAAAACTATTTGCTCTCCAAAATGAGCTCCAGAAGAGACATATTCTGATGTGTTCTAACATTTGATACTTTTCACTTATATGACTGCAAATTCAGATGAAGTTTAGAAAGGGTGTCTGGGTCTAAAACCATCAATAAAGAGCAACTTAAAATTTACTTTACCTGCTTAGGCTGTTTTATGGGGACTGAACACAGTATAGTACCCAGAAGAGTTGGCTGTTGGTAGAAATTCTTAGCATTGATTCTGATAAGAGATTTAGGTTTCTTTAGAGAAGTTGGATGTCTTTCATTGTCTGTTAGGTATTTTTTTTCTTTTTTTCTCTTTTTTTGCCCTTACTTCTTGTCAGTTATCACTCAAACTGCAAATGGGGAAAACATAGAAGGTGGTAAGAAAAAAAAATGTATCAGCCATAAATAATGCCAGAAAACAACTATACAATGAGGAAAAAAATAAAAAAAAGAAAGGAAAAAGGGAAAACCCCCCAAGACAAAATGAGTCATACTTCTATTTGATCAGAACAACACAAAAACTCTAACAACGGGAGAGAATCATAGAATCATAGAATAGTCTAGGCTGGAAGGGACGGTAGAGATCATTTTAATCCAGCCTCCCTGCCACCAGGGACGCCACCTCTCGACTAGATCAGACAACACATGGAGATCGAACGGGAATTGAACCTGCGACCTTAGAATTGTTAGTTCTATGCTCAACTGACTGAGCTAACTGGTCCCCTGATGAATTTGCCTTTTTAAAACAAATGAACAAACAAAAAAAGAGAAGTAGATAAAAATGTCTTTGGTAACTTTTGCCTGATTCCTCTGACTGGATAAAAGTTTTGCCTGGTGCTCTCTGTACAGGTGAGATTTCCTTTGACACCTGCATGGACCTTTTCCAGGGAAAGGTGCAGAAGTGGACCACATCCATATCTCAAATGTCTGCTTTTTCCTATGAGACACCAGGGCTCATCCCTTGGTGAGCGCAACAGCACAAATAGTTCCCCACTGATACTGAAAATATTGCTTTGCTTTCTGTCCCAAATAGAGTTTGTATTTTCAGACTCTGCAGTCATAAATACAGAACTTTACACTTTGTGAGAAGCAATTTGGAGCTACTCACAGGCCCATCCAGGCTATGGAGGATACAACTAAAAGTGTTTCAGGAGAGCAATTAAGGATCTGTGTTGGTGGCTGGAGTGCGCTATTGGCTGTAAATATCTTCTGAGCAGTGGGGATGAGATTATAAGTGCCAGGGAATTCTGATTATATTAATGAAAGAAGAAAGACCTGAAAAAGTAGTGAATATAGAGCAATTATTCTACTGTTACACCAGATGTATATCTGTGGTCTTTATTCAGTTGACTTGGGATTTTCTCCTTATTTTTAATCTTTATTAAAATTTAAGTAAAAAATCAAAAGTGACTCATAACTTTGTAGTAGTGGCAACCCGGTTAGCTCAGTGGTTTGAGCGCGGTGATGGCAACAATGACCAACACCGAGGTTGCAGGTTCAATTCCCGCTCGGTTCCCATGTGTTGCCTGGTCTACTCGAGAGGTGGCGTCCCTGCCCATAACAGGGAGGTTGGACTAGATGATCTCTAAGGTCCCTTCCAGCCTGTGCCATTCTATGATTCTATGTTTGAAATAAAATCTACATTTAATCAGCTATCCGGGTGGTCAGCAGACAAAAGATTGAGAAGATAGAAGACTAAATCACTTTGTGATCTCAGACAACGGCTGGTGAGATCCATTCCCATGATGGATCTAGGAAGCCTGTCTTTCAGCTGCTTGGGCTGTATTTATTTAAGCACCATTAGTGAAATAAATGTCTGTAATCTAGACATTGGTCTTCAGGAGAAAGGAATAAAAAAATCCTAACTTTCTAGGTGGTTCTTCTGCTCTGTTCCAACATTACCTCTTACTAGAAAATAAGAATCCTGATTTCTCTTTTGACTTGAAGCTCAGCAATTTCTCAGATGATTAAGTAGCAGCCTTCTTTCCAGTTTAACCCCGATATAAGGAATAACTACATCTATTCGCCAAAAAAATCCCAAAACCTCTTCTTACTGTAGCCCTTTGTTTCTCTAACCTTAAGGTTGATAAATATTAATCAAATATTTTGAATTCAATGTATGCTTAATTGTTCTCATTCTGAAAATGGGATACACCTGCTTAAGCTGGGTCCTTGGGAAGGAGTGAAGTCTCTTTTCTTCCCTCAGTGGAGCGAGAGCATGATTCCTCCATTAATTCAGGACACTGGTGGGACAATGAAGGAATTTCATGTTGGCAACTCGCATTTCCTCTAGCCTCTGGATAAGGGATTTGAGTTTTGTGCATGCTGCCAATCCTTTAACAATCTTACACACCCTATAATCACCCTAAAAATTTGGAATAAAAGGGGAAAAAAAAGGACTGAAAAGGAAAAGAAAAATCCTGCAGGCTGCCTTAGCCAAATACCTTGGACTTGAGAGCTATTTGATCATTAGTCTAAGTATGGATAATCGGTGTAATGCTAAATAAAGAAATTATACACTGAAATGGAAAATTCACTTGGTAAAAGCCCAAAGAATTATTTCTTTTCTGGAAGCTAGCATTCCCAGTGAAAGGCAAATGCTATTTCCCTCTCACTGTGCATTGCTTCTTGAGGTGTTTAGCTCATATGTGTGGCTGTATTTTTATAATACTTCAAGGCAAGAATTCTTCTCTGAAGCGTGGCTTCATATTCTGCCAAGCAACATTGAGCTGTACAGAGAAGCTATGTCTTCATTGTGCGGAGTCAGCAGAGGTTAAACTCAGCTCAGGTTTTTAACATGACCTTGTCTTCCACAAGTAATTGATTTTCCCTGACTTTTTTTAGGTTTTTTACGCAAGGGGACTAGAATAAAATTTAAGGGGTGCTTTCACTCAGGTTGGTATTGCTAATCTTTGTACCGAGGATGCTGTGGTAGACTGAAGAGTGTTTGTAGAAGAAACCAATTCCCTGGAAGCTACTGGGAAAATATTTGTTAACTGCAGAACTACAAACACGCACATATATATAAAACTTGGATTTGATTCAGAAGTCTTTGCAGTTGGGGTAGGAAGGTGCAATGATGATTTTGGCTATTTATAGGCAGGCAGAGCTCAGAGATGTTTGCTCTTCTGTCACCTCTCCCAGTTGTCTCTGCAGTGAAATTATAAGGAAAGGGGAAACCGTTGCCCCAAGTAGTTCACAATCCAGAAATGGACAGAAAGAAAGAAAAAAACTGATATGCAGAGGAGGTGCAGAGGAGATGGGTAGAGGTAGATGAGGAAATGTGGTTGGAGAAATGTGGGCTGAAGTTGAGGAAGACATTCCTGGGGACACAACAGAAGAGGTGCTTATGGAGGAAAGTGTTCCATGAAAGAGGAGATGCAACTCTGAGGGGACAAAGGGCCATGGCAGGATCAGATATTTGCCCATGATAAGTATTTTAAAAAATAATTCCAAGGCATACAACATTTAAATTATTTTGATTTAAAGGTGCTGGACCATATCAAGATCCTGTGATAAAGGTATATGCGGAGAGAGACTTGTGATTGCTATGAATAAGAGCATAGTGATGGTCATGCAGGATTATTAAATGCAAGAGCCACTCATCTTATGTGTCCCACATAGCCCATTATTCTGTGTACACCTCTACGATACCAAGACCATACTATTCTGACTCTAGAATACAACTACTCTTGTATTTTCTCATATTCATTTGAATTTTCTACCATATGCGATGGGACCATATTTCTAGTGAATTTGTTGACCTCAATAAAAGAGCTTGTTACATCGCTAGCAATGAAAGTTCACCTCAACTCATCAGACAAGTATCCTCAGCACTAATCTATTTTTCTCTGCCTCATATAGCCTGTTGCACCTTGGTAGGCTTTCTTATCTGGTCATCATATATTTCCCACATTTGATAGGCTACTAGACTTTAAAGCACTGCAAAAGCACTGCTGACTTCAAAACACTTATAGAGACAACCTGTATCTTTCTCACTGATTAACTGCAGCTCTAAATCTTTAACTTCTCTCCATCTCTTTTTTAGTCTCAGCACCCATTTTGCCCAATTTTAGATCACCTGAATTCATCTTGCCAGAGTACACAAGAAAAAAATCTGCTTTATTCCAGGAAAGTCCATCTCAGAGCTTCAAATTTATTTGTGGAATTTCAATGCTATTCCTTTATTTAAGTTGGGGAGATTTCGAGTATTAATTTTGAGTATTAGTAGGCATATAGAGAAGCATTCCTGGGTGTTTCTATTTTTTTGCATCCCTTATTCCATCTGAGAGTACAGAGAGCAAATACTGTAATTCTGAGAAAATTCATAGTGTGCATGTTTTTGTATCATGTAGTCACCTTGGATGTCTGTGGTGCGGGAGGGATACACCCTTTCAATATTAATGATATACTTTGCAGATACAGTCTGAGTATCTAAAATTCTGGACAGAAGGGGAAGAATAAGGTTGAATTCTTCTGGAATCTTGCATGCTCACATATTCCACGGTTACGTTCACACTATATGTTGTCCTCATAATCTCATGCTGTTCCTTTACACAGAGACACCTTTTCTAGTGTGATGGGAATAAAGCTGTAGATCCTCCACATTTGTTTCTAGGGTTTCGGTTTTCTGAAGATGTCTGCTGATATATTGAGCAAAAAGAGCGGGGACTCTTCCCCTCCATAAACTAAGATCATAACCTGCCCAAACAATGTATGACAACCAGGTTTTATTGGGTCTTCTGTGATCACACTGAGGTTAGCCATTTGACAGAGAGAAGCTGAAATGTATATTTATTTGTGGTAAAATAAAAAAAATATAACTCCATGAAGGGGCAGTAATTTATAGGTATGTGCTAATCACAGTGCATGACATACCAAGAGATAAATTCTTTGCTTTAGTAAAATGGCCCTATGTAGACAAAGGTGAAGAGGCCAAGTGGGTTATGGAAAGTCAAGCAGCAGAACATAAGAGCATACAAACCCTCGATCTCAGGTCTCCTCCATCTCCTCTAATTTGTGTAACTTCTGCCAGTCCAAGAATTTACCAAGATCTGCTGTGGAATAAAATTTTTAAAAATGGATGTTGAATAACGACAGAGACTTTCCAAGGGTGAGATCTGTGGGAGTATTTGCAAACTCAGTGACATCCTACACGCCGTTAAATGTAAGTGGACAGAGGACTGGAGGACATGCCCATTCAGTGCCTAGAGAGAGTGATCCTGAGTTGTCAGGAGTGAGTAGACGGAGCAGATGACCTCAGAGGCTTTTGCCATGTCTAATTTTAATGATTCCTTGAGCTGCATGACTTAGAAATACAGGGAGACGTATTTAAATTATTCATGAGCTACGCAAACCCAAGGAATGCTTTAGCTGTCATGACAACCTGTAATAGGCTTGGCGCAGACCAAGACAGGAAAAGCAAACCATCATCTTGGCCTGACTTTGCCAGAAAAGCCTCTGGTTTCTCCCAATTGGTGAAAGTTGTCATTTCTCCTGTAGTTTGCAGCGTGTGTTGCTGGCGGAGAGGAGGCAGAGAGAGGAAAAAAAAATTAAATAAATAAATAGAAAAGAAAATCTGAGATCCTAAAAGTCATCACAACAAACTTGCTGCTGAGTGAAGTTGCTGTTTGGCTGAGCGTGGTGACTGCCGTGCTGTGACAGATCCTGTCAGAGAGGCACTGCCCCAGCTTGCAGGTGTAAGCATGACCTATCAAACTGAATGGGAGCTGACAGAAGGGATTTCTGCAACGTGAAACGGAGAGCTGACATGAAAACAGTGACGTGTGAGGGACCGAATCACCGCGAGCGCAACTGTCACAGATGATGTCCAGAGAAATGACAGGAGAATACTAACTTTACTTGATGTCAGTTTAGTTGTCCTTTGTGTTTGGAAGAGTAACTGCTAGGAAGGGGAAAATTTTTAAAGCACACAGGAAAAAAAATCCACATGCACATCCATTCCAGCTCAACATTTAAAGCAGTTTTGATGTTTTCTTGTAATATTATTAGTATAGTCAATTCTATTTTTTTGAGAGGTTTTCGCATGCTTTCTTCTGGCTAGAATGGTAGGTTTGGATAAACTATTTTAAGACAGTTTTTATTCTATCTACTGACAACACAAAGAAGACCTGCTATGACCACTGCTTTCAGTTAATTAATCCCACTCCTACAAGGATAAACAGTCAGTTACCTCTTCACAACAAGGAGTGAGTATTTTCAAGGCGTAATGGTCCAAGGATAAAAAAAATAAAACTATTCATTAAGACATCTGAGATTCCTGTCACATCACGATACAGACTTCCTGCAGACAATCACTTCATGTCTGTTACTCCTCCTTTTCTTGTACTGTGGGCTCCAGAACTGGACGCAGGACTCCAGGTGGGGTCTCACAAGAGTGGAGTAGGGGGGGAGAATCACCTCCCTTGAACCGCTGGCCATGCACCTCTTGATGCAGCCCAGGACACGATTGGCTTTCTGGGCTGCAAGTGCCACTGACGGCTCATGTTGAGCTTTTCTTCCACCAGTACCCCCAAGTCCTTTTCTTCAGGGCTGCTCTCAAGTCAATCACTGCCCAGTCTGTATCGGTGCTTGGGACTGCCCTGACCCAGATGCAGGACCTTGCACTTGGTCTTGTTGAACTTCATGACGTTCGCCTGGGCCCACCTCTCCAGCCTGTCGAAGTCCCTCAGGATGGCATCCCTGCCGTCCAGGGTGTCAGCCACCCCACACAGCTTGGTGTCATTGGCAAACTTGCTGAGGATGCACTCAGTGCCACTGTCCATGTCACTGATGAAGATGTTAAACGAGACTGGTCCCAGTACTGATTCTTGAGGGACTCCACTTGTCCCTGGCTTCCACTTGGACATGGACCCATTGGTAGCCACTCTTTGGGTGTGGTCATCAAGCCAGTTCTTTATCCACCTAATTGTCCATCCATCAATCCCATATTTTATCAGCTTGGAGACCAGGATGTCATGTGGGACAGTGTCAAAGACTTTGCTCGGGTCCAAGTAAATGATGTGCATTGCTCTTCCCTTGTCTATTGATGTTGTGACCTTCTCAGAGAAGGTCACCAGGTTTGTCAGGCATGATTTGCCCTTGGTGAAGCCATGTTGACTATACCCAAGCACCTCTTTTTTATTCTTCTGCCTCAGCAGTGCCTCCAGGAGGATCTGCTCCATGATCTTACCAGGCTCGGAGGGGAGACTGACTGGCCTGTAGTTCCCCGGTTCATCCTTCTTTCCCTTTTTGAAAATGGGGATTACGTTTCCCCTTTCCCAGTCCATGGGGACTTCACCGGACTGCCATGACTTTTGGAATATAACAGAGAGGGTTTTAGCAACCTTATCCTCCAGTTGCCTCAGCACCTGTGGGTGTAACCCATCGGGTCCCATCGACTTGCACACTTCCAGGTTCATCAGATAGTCACGAACGTGATCTTCTGTGTAGCCCATTAACTCTCTGCATCACTAGTAATCTCCTCCTTGTGCTTTTTGAAATGTAATCAAATCTCATCTAAAACAGGAACCTTCAGTCTGCTTTTTATGAAAACAGCCTAAGTGCTGACTAGACATGTTTTTTACCATTCTGAAATTATAATAAATATATAAAACTCTTCATGTTTTCATAAATTAATCAGCAGTGGGCATGACCAGGAAAGGTGATGTTGGACGGGTGCTAAAGACACCATAGTTCAAGAGAGAGTAGACTAATGCCGATCTTACTGCTGCCTCTGCCTGTGCCAGGCTGGACAGGAGGACTAATGTGAAGGTGGTGAGATGTGAGGTGCATGAAAATCAGTCCTTGAGGCAGGCAACAGGACTCTCACTTCTGCCTTACTTCTTTTTTTAACGGTGTATGGTTCTCTAGAGCTCTAAAGCAAACTAGATTCTGTATTCTTTCCTTTCTCTTCTGACCCAAGTGCCCTGAAGTATATCAAATCCCATATATTTATTTTCTTCCAGAGACTATTAGAATTAATATTTTCTAATGAAGACAGAATTGGAATAGTAAACAGAAGTTGTTTCCTCTGACCTTGAGTATGTTCTTTTCTCTTCCTTCACCTGCTCTCACTGTGTGTCAATTGCAATTGTGCATTGCCTCCTTTGGTTGTGGCACAACTGTATTTGAAACCTCCAAATGCTCCCAGATTGTAAATAATAGGTAACATCTCATCAGATTAATTCAGCTGGCTATCACATCAGATCATGATTAGAGCTGATCAAATCCTGGAGTATTTGTTTCTAAACACTATTTCTTTATTGTCATTTGTTTCAATAGAGGGGTAAAAATAAGCCAGAATTTCAGAAATGTCTTAGAAGATGGAATTGCTGAAGCATTTCCTTTCAGAAAAATTAAAACAAGCTTATTAAAGCTGCAGACATACATAGCCTGAAAAGCCTTCTTTCAAGTGAATGACATATTGAAATAAAGCAAACAAAATTACGAACTCTGAAAGTATCGAAACAGTGTTTCAAATTAGTCTTGGTGTGCCAAATTTTGTTGAGCTGTTGTGTATCAATAGCATGTTAGAAGTCAGTGAAACCACCGTTTTCTAATAGAAAATTATTTAATTTAAAACCATTTCAGTCTTTTCTAACACAAATTAAATTTGATTATAAGACAAATCACAAAATATACGGTACAAAGGATCAAAGGTTAACAAATCCTTCAGAAATGTTGAGGTTACATGAGATTTTCTTTCTCTGAGAATCACATGTGTACATGGCACCAGCCACAGTATGATAAAAGACTTGGAAGAAACTAACTACATGTAAACATTTCTCATTCATTATCTTGGGTTTCTGCTACTGTGTGACAAATCATTAGTTGTAGTGTAAGGCAAGCTTTAAAAATGTAATTACTTAATCATGCAGTTAGTTCCCCATCAATTCTACCAGCACTTGTTCTTAACTAGCTTTAAAGAAGAAAATTAGGAGTAATTTGTAATCAAAAGTAATTGAGGAAAGGCTGCCAAGGTGTTGACAGCACTGCACATGGTGGTGTGCCTTTTCATTCCCCAGCAAAGCAGTGGTCTGCAAGCTTCTCTGACCAGCACTGCCAGCTTTATAATAAGCCTCAGTGCCACAGCACTGAGGTCATGAATGAGAGTTTTCCTCATTTTCTTAATTTTCCTTTTGTGTCACCCATCTTTAACGGTGGCAGGAAGGACCCATGGGGTCATTTAGTGGGATGGCGAGAGGATGGGTCAATGAGAGTTGGATATTAGGTTTATAATTCATTCTGTTTCATTTTCAGAACAGAACTGACCCAGAAAAGGAAAAGGATATGTTGAGAACAAGAAGAATCACAGCTTGCAGTCAGTGATTTTTGTATTTTTAAAAAGCTCCAGGGGATCTGAATTAGGGTAAAGCAGAAATGAGTGGTGAATGGGAATTTTTTAATGTGCTCTGTTTCATTGGAGAGTGTAGATTCATCAGAGCTTAAAGTGTCACAAGGAAAAGAGGCTATATTTAATACTTTTCTCACCTGTGAGAATTCCAAAAAATGTTTTTAACTTATTCAAGAATCTGGTCTTATCATTTCCTAGCAAATAATATCATTTCTCTCCTGGTTTTGGATGGGATAGAGTTCATTTTCTTCCTAGTAATGGGTACAGTTGCAGTATTTTGGGTTTAGGATGAGAATAATATTGATAACACACCAATGTTTTAGTTGTTGTTCAGTAGTGCTTATCCCAAGTCAAGGACTTTTCAGTTTCCCATGCTCTTCCAGTGCGGAGGGGTACAAGAAGGTGGGAGAGAGCATGGCTAGGAGAACTGTCCCAAATTAGTCAAAGGGGTATTCTGTGCCACAGGACATCATACCCAGTACATAAACTGGAAGGGAGTTGGCCAGGGGGGGCAAACACTGCTCAAAAACTGGATCAATATCAGCAAGTGGGTGCTGAGCAATTGCATTGTGCAGAGCTTGTTTTTCTTGGGTTTTATATCTCTCTGGTTTTGTTATTTTCTATTGTCATTGTTTCATAATAATAATATTAATAATAATAAAAAACTAAACCAAAATCAGATAGACTGGTTCCTAGGATTTTTTTCTTCTTGGACTTATTAAGTTTCCATGGCATCCCTGCCCATGACAGGGAGGTTGGATTAAATGATCTCTAAGGTCCCTTCCAGCCTAGGCCATTCTATGATTCTATGAATGCTGCATATGCAGTTACACAGTGTAAGAGATTGCTTTACATCTGCCATGTATGTTATTGAGGAGAAAAAGACCAATAACTGGGTTAACTGTCAAGAAACCAAGGAATTTTCCAACAGAAACTTGCCTACTTTTTATTACACATTTCATGAAAACTAATGTCGAATAGTGTCTCTTAAAAATTGGCTATTTATTTTAGGAAAAAATGGTCTAAATGTGAGGCGAGAAGGGTATTGGGTCAATTTTCACTCTTTTGCAGAAGCCAGTAAACTCTCAAGAAAGAAGGAAATTAGAGTTTTTCTGATACTGTGAGCTACGTCCTCCCAAGCGCTTGCAGAAATACAACAGAAAAATGGCTTTTCATAAGAGGAGGTCCTTCTGGCTGAGGGTGAGAGGTGAAGAAGGATTTTCAAAGGGAATGTGATCTGAAGAAGAAAGTGGAAGTGGCTTGTGAAGGTTAAAGATCATTGCAGAAGATGTTTCTGTCCTGGCTTAACTGAAACTAATTAAGTGTGATTGCGACACATTTCTTTCCAATAATTGTGCCTGTGGCTTTAACTCAGGACGTGATGTTGAATGATCTCTAAAGGCACCGTCCTCGTGACATCTGATATGATCACAGCATGCTTGTGTTAGCCATCTCTTGTCTTCACCAAAGGATGAGAAGTTTAATAAGAACCATGTGCTCATCCCATCTTAACCACTCCCAAGTCACTTGAAACACTTGCTATTGCAAACCCTGCATTCATATCATACACTTGTCTGGGCTACGAGTTTAAAACAGGGAGGGAACAGAAGGAATGTTACTTTGATTTTATGAAAGGGATGTACTCTCAGAACTGCAAACGTGGTGTTTTGCATCATGGCAATTCAAAGTGACGGAGAGCATCATGCCAAGCAATGCAACCAGGTAATTTAGCTTCTGCTTTTCCTTAGAGGCATTGCAAGGGTAGATCATGATTTTCATTTGTTGTTTCAGCCAACAGGTATTTCAGCGACAAAAACAGCATTTGCCTCTAGGGCTTTTGCACAAAAGAGCAGGATGTGAAGAGTAGTTTTCTTGTGATTAGCTGAATGAGGACAGGCTTATATAGCTTTTTTGCAGACAAAAGCAAAATCTTCTAGTTCAGTCCCTGAGTTGGTGCAGTTTTACTCAGCATCGGTCTAAGAGTTGTATAACCCTGTCACTGAAGCCTTGGATGAAAACTGGGAAAAAAAGCCCACGCGCTAGAAGCGGCTACAAAAGGAATTGTTAGTGCCCTTTACCCCTCAGGCTTCTGCAGGAGCAGCATGTGGAGAAACTGAATATTGGTCAGTTTTTCAACCTCCTTAAAAGACCTTTTGGGGCAAATAGGAGTGTGACAAGCAAGAACAGCTGTATTTATTGCCTGGTCCAGCTAACTCAGATTAGGATCAAAAATGATGGGACACATCTCCTTTTCATGTTAGACAGCTAAATATTGGATGCGTAAATTTCATGTTTTCAGGGTTGACATCTTTTGTGCCTGTAGATAGAAATTAATACCTCCTGAGAGCTCTTTACCTGTCTCACTGTAGAGACTTATGTTACGAAGAGACAAGTCACTATCTCAAAGTTTTTATTGACTAAAAGCACCCTTGTCTGCCTAGCTGGGACTCAGGTAAATAACATTTAGACACCTAAATGGGATGAGAAAGAAGACATTTGAATGCTGTGACCCTGGCACATGACAGAAAGTGAGACCCTACCCTCCAGAGGAACAGGTCTCTCATATCTAATTTTGCAGTGACATATATTTGTATGATAATTGAACCATTTTTGTAAGTATTCTTTCTAGGGGTTTGCTTTGTAACACTGTGGTATTTCTGCTTTGCAGAAGGTGCTGAGCTTTTTGGGCTGGAAGGCAGCTTGAAGAAGAGAGAAGTTCTTTACCAACCTGCACCTCAGGAATACTCCCATCATCCCCACATCACCACAGGCAAATCAGAGCTTAAGTCAGTCCAGCAGTTCAACTACCTAGGAAGTACCATTTCCTCGGATGATAAGACTGACAAAGAGATAGACAACAGGTCAGCAAAGGCAAACAGAGCTTTTGGAAAACTCCATAAAGGAGTCTGGTGCAATAAACACCTGAAGAAAAGTACAAAGATGAGTGTCTACAGAGCCATTGTACTGTCTGCTCTGTTATATGGGTCTGAACCATGGGTCATCTACTGCCACCACCTGCGACTCCTCAAACGCTTCCATCAGCGCTCCCTCCGTACAATCCTAAACATCCACTGGAGTGACTACGTGACTGATGTCACTGTCCTTGAACGGGCAGGGGTCACCAGTGTTGAGGCCGTGCTGCTGAGGACACAGCTGCACTGGGCAGGGCATGTCTCCAGGATGGAGGATCACCACCTCCCTAAGGTTGTGCTCTGTGGTGAACTCGCCACTGGCTGCTGCAACAGAGGAGCCCCGAAGAGGAGATACAAGGACTCTCTGAAACAGTACCTCAGTTTTGGCCATCTTGTGGTCCATCAGTGGTCCACTCTGGCCTCCAATCGGGGGATGTGGAGACACACCATCCGTAATGCTGCTGCCTCCTTTGAGAATGCACGTAGAATGAGTCTCAAGGAGAAAAGACAACACAGAAGGAACCGTGCCTTGCCAATATCGCCCGAGGAGATTTTCCGCTGTGCCTTTTGCAACTGCACTTGCCTATCCCGCATCGGCCTTTTTAGCCATCAGCACGCTTGTAGCAAGTGTGGGTAGAGCCCTTCCCATATCTTCGTTCACGAAACCTAGCCATGATGAACATTTTGTATTCAGCAACATACAAGACATTTGCGGGAAGATGAGCCAACTTCACACATCCAAAAACTAGGAAAAAGGTAAAGCAGAAAGACTAGATTAGCCAAGTAGAAACAACTTGAACAACTCCTCAAGAACTCTCATCTCAGACTCTAGGCCTTCTAACCCCGGTCTCTAAGGATGGGTCTGGTTTAAAAACTGCATCATGTAATAGTATCCATTATTTAATAAAAGTACTGAAACTGCTAAACAGTGCCACAGATTCACTTGCTGAACATGTCATGAGGCAGAATTTTATAGACATTGTAAACTCTTTTTACCACACACAGCTGCATTACCCAAAATTACTCAAATCTGCAGGGCATCTGAAACACATACTACAGCAATAATAGGCTTTGCTACTTAAAAAGTGATTATGACTAATGCACAAAAACAATTATCACAAAGCTTAATTGCAGAGAATTAAGCACAGTATATATATGTATGCAAGTGCACACACATATATATATATGTGCATATGACATTCCATAGCTAGTCTGTTAGTAGAAAACAGGATGCAACAAAAGTAAAGATGAAGGGAATATGGGTAATTCTGGCTGTGAAAAAAAAAAGAAACAAAAAAAACACGCAAAAAAACCAAAAAACACATCCAAAAAAGAAAGAACTTGTTCAACTGAGGATATGGAAGCCAGCCAGAAAGCACAGAGAGCATTCTTAGTGTTAACAGTAAAGTGTGCTTTACTAGGAATGATAATAATTGTGTTAGAGCTAAATGTGCATTGACAGCACACTCGTTTTGGGAGTGATCCGCAGTGGATCCTCAGGTGAAGATTATGAAACAGGAAAAAGCTTAAGTTCTACTTATTATATTGAATATATTTTCCCATCTTCTAGGAATGTAAGCCTTGAAGACTTTAAAAGCCAGAAGTTCAGCCTGTGTCTTTGTTTTTCCTAAGTCTGAATTAACTTTTCTTTCATCAGTTTTTTTATAAGCTTTTTGAAAGCTTTTATGGTTTTGGCCTCACGGGCTATATTGTCATGGACTTCCATACCTGAATTATCTGCCTGCTGTACTGATACTCTTACATGCTATCAAGATTGACTGGCTGAATGATCTGAAGAAAACCTTCACCATGCTGGCTAAGTTCAGGACAACATGAAGCATTCCAGGGTCCCTTCCAATCCAAAAAATTCTATGATTCTGTGATTCTATGATTCTATGACTCTATGACTCTATGATTCTAGATTCTAATTAGCTCTGCCAGATCAAGTCTATACAGTGTCAATATAAAGTCCTATAAACCAGCAGAGCAGGTACCAGCCATTTTATTACAATTTAGAGAGGTTATTGTTATTTCTTGTGCAGCTTCCAGCTGTGGGGGTCCTCAAAGAAGGACAGAGTTGTGATTAAAGCAGCAATAATTAGGAAAAATGAGCTAAACCCTCAACTGTTGTGGGCTCCATTGACTTCAAGTAAAGTAGGTCAAGTGATGTCAATTGGGGGCCCCACCAGTTGTGTTATCTGTTTCTTCTGCTTCAGGCTTTTGCTATGACCTTCAGTAATTACACCATACAGCAGGCACAGAAGTGAAGTGACTATGTTGTTTAAAATGAGATGGATAAAACACCAGAAAAATGCATTAACTATTATTAGTGTGAATTGCAGTGAGGCTGAGAAAGGCAATATTTGTAGTGTGCAATCAAACACGGGTAGGGTGATGGCTGGAAACGTTCTGTCACGCTGGCGAGGTTCTGTCAAGCAATCCTTTCACCTCTGGCTGTGGATCACTGTGTTAATAACTGTGTCAAGGCTTCCTTGATTCTGCTGCTAGAGATGAGTCATTTGATGCAGCTTTAGATGCTGCAGTTGCCTTTGAACTAGTAAACCTGGAGCAGCAGGTCAGTGGCAAAATGTAGTTCCTACCACTAAGTTGTCAGCATAGCCACTGGACTGTGCCTAGCTATATATTTGCAGAAAACTCACAAATTATTTGAGCATCAGCACTAGAGCACTCCCCACCTGGAAGTTTGGATTTGAGGATGATAGAGAATGGGTCTATGAATATAGGCACTACTGTGTCAGAGAGTGTGAGTCCCAGAATTGTCCCTGGCTCAGTTTAAATATGTAGTTTGAGAGGCTGAACATCATCTAGTGTAACCCTACGGTATCTATTTACGCTTTACTCAGACATGTCCAGTTGAGAATTAAGGCTCTTGAACTTGTAATAAGCAAGAAAAGTATCTATTGACATGAAGATCAGAAAATCATGGGCCCTGTGCTCTTTGCTGTACAGGAGTGAGTTTAGGGAGAGATTTTCGCTGGATTTTTTTCTTAAAAATACTTAGGATGTCAAAGATTTGGGGCTCAGAGTGATGCTGAAATATTTGTTATATTTAGGATTCTTTTCACTTAATCTAAAATTTAGACACATAATGTTATCACAACAGCTGTTACAGTGAAAGCGGAGAAGCAAGTACCTTCAGAGGAAATTTTACCCCATATATCTTAAGCGTCCTTCTTCAGATGGGATAAATTACCCTCTGGAGGTGTACCATCTAACAACAATTAAGGGAGCCCAGACAACTTGCTTAAAATGTATGTCTGGCATTTCACTGCTCTTATTAAGACATGACTCTCAAAAGGAAGTTAGAACATCCAAAGCCCAGTGAAAGTCAATGGGAATTGGATGTCTAAAGCCAAATGTTGGGTAGGGCAATCCTCCTTATCAAATTGCTTGGGTGCACTGAGCTCTGCCTTGTAGGGGAATACGCAGTCTTGGTTTTCCTGTTGAGTAATAGTTAAGCACTAAATTTTGATACATGTCAGTCAGGATTTCATATAGAAAACTGCTGAACAAGCGCCGTTTGCTTTGTTTTTTACTCAGTAGCCCAATTTTAGGAAGCATCAAAGGACTGCACTGTCAGAATAAGAATGACCCTTCAAAATAAACCCACTGAAAACTACAAAGCACAAGTTATTTTTTTCTTCCATTTTTTAATTCCTACCATATCACCTCTCTAGTAGTTCACACTGAGTATAGTGTTACTTCTGAGAACTCCATTAATATACTGACAGTAGGAGAGCTTAAAGTTTCCAGACATAGACCAGGACTCCAATAACTAAGTGCCATACAGAAATTCATGTTAGATGGAACTGTATCTTGGCCTCTTGAAGTAAATTCTAAATACTCAAATTCAGCTGTTTTAAAAGCAGAGAAAAAGTTACAAGAAACATTTAAAATTTAAACTTTGAGTCTTTATTCTTTTCACAGAAAGTAGAACACATTTGTATGAGCTTTTACACCTTCATTCATTCATGTTACATTTAAAAAAAAATATTTCTGGGGGTTTTTTGTTTGTTTGCTGTTTGTTTTGGTTTTTTTTTTACCGGTGATAAACTAGATTTCTTGTTGCAAATCTGGTATCTTTTAAAAATTCAAACTTTGAGAAAATGTCAGCACAAAAACCTGACATTTTACTTAAAGGCTGCTGTGTTGTTACATTTTAAAAAAAATATTTCTGGGGGGTTTTTGTTTGTTTGCTTTTTGTTTTGTTTTTTTTTTTTTACCGGTGATAAACCAGATTTCTTGTTGCAAATCTGGTATCTTTTAAAAATTCAAACTTTGAGAAAATGTCAGCACAAAAACCTGACATTTTACTTAAAGGCTGCTGTGTTTTTCATTTCTGATGGAAGAAAAAAAAAATATTAGCTCTCTAGGAGAACATCTGTTTGTGATTGACTTAAATCATTAGAGGTTTTTTTCTTCTTTTTTTTCCCTTGAGAACTAATCTTAAAGCTTGTTTCTATACTTTTTAAGAAAAATCCAAGATTTCCCTGTATCTATTTTGAAGACACCAAAACGTACGACTTTCACAAGGGGAGAAAATTATAGTGAATAAGTTGATCTTCACACCTCCCAATCAAAAATATATTTTTTTCTTTTTTTTCTTTCTTAATGGAAAGCAGCCACAGCTGCACATAACAACATGCATTAGTGCATCTTGCAGGGAAATGAAATCGAACAGCAAGACACTATCATAAGCCTATCTTGGAGTGTAGTCAATTTGTCCACTAAATATTGTGGCATTAACAGTTTTATTTGTTGATCATTTCTGATGTTAATGGTAATGGGCCCCTTTGGTATTGGGATATTTATGTCTGACAGTGTGATGCAATTTACATTAATAAGACTCATTAATTTCAGATGGTTTCTAGTATGGAGGAAGGAAATATTAGAAGTGTTTTCTGCTTTTTTCAACATTAGTCTCTCTCTCTACACAGCACAGAGCCACTGAGCTATATTGCTGTACAACAATGAATGATCCCTTGTTGTTATTATTAATGATTTGCTTGCCTGCCAGTGCTGAGGGTGAATAACAGCCTCTTGGAGGAGTTATCTTGCTCTCACATTTTACTTAGACTTTCTTTTTCTTTTTTTTTTTAGGGGGACGTTTGTGTAGAACTCATCATTCCAAACAAAACTGGAAACATTTTATTTTCCTTCTCCCATTTCCTACATCCTCTTCATTTCCATGATGTTGGCCATCAGTTAGAATCTAGATGCTAAAATTAAGCACGACTTTGTAGGAGGATCTATGGCAGAAATGACAATTCTTTCCTTGAAAATGGTACAAATGACTCAGTTCTTCAGTGTGTTCAATTTTTATAACAGGAAATAGAAAGCTAATTACTGGTTATTAAGAGCTTTCTAAATCTCTTTCTCTTTTATTAGTTGGACAATGAACAGTTACTTTGTAGGAGATGGGAAAAGTCAAAGCAAATAATTTATTGGGACTGATTTCCATAATGGGTTTTCAGGCACAGACTCATGGCTCTGGCAGCTCACGTGACTGCCACTGTCCTGCTTTAGCTTCAGAATGTTTTTCATTTTTCACAAAAATGAGAAGAAAACTCAGACCTTTATACTGGAGGAGAAAAAAATGCACAGCCTCTCAATGTCTAACTCCACGATGTAAAGATTCTGGTTTGGTTTTGGTTTGTTTTCTTTTTATTTTATTATTTTTGTATCTTCTTTTGTTTTGCATCCTCTGATCAAATAAATTTGGTAGTATAATCTTTTTCAAGGAGCCAAGAAAATTTGAGACCTTCTGAGGGAAAAGGAGAAATGATTAAAGGCCTAAGTAAAGCTGAGGAATACATCTTTGGAATTAAAATGTGAAGGTTTAACCCTGTAGAAAATAGGAAACACTCAGGTTTTCATTCAGATTCCATTGAAATTATTCTGTTTCTTACTGACTTTAGTCCTCAAGAAGTCTTTATATCAAAACTAGGTGTTGTTCAGAAAGGTGCATACTTTTTTAGTTCTCAGCTTTCCCTGTAGTGACTCAGCAGTACAATAAAAAAATCTAGGTATGTAAAATAATTTAGGTAGGAAATAAGGAGGAATAAATGCAGAGCTCATTAAAAAGAACAAGGCCCAGTGAAGAAAAAAACACAGATGGAAAGATCATAGTTTAATTCGGATAATTATTGAGGTTTAAAACATCTTGTGTAGAGAACTATCTTGTGTACATTTATGCAGGTGTGTCACTTTTGGGTCTTCTATGACGTCTGCTAAAAACCAGGGTCAGTAAACAGACATGCAGCAAAATATGGGCTGAGATGTGAAAATTTGTATTTAATAAACGGAAAATAACTACAGGCTGGCAATTGGAAAAAGACAGTAAATTACTTTAGGAACTGAATGGAGTTATGGACAGTGAAAAACCAGGTTTAATATATTTGAAGCAAAAAACAGGGCCCGGTAACCAAGCTGAAAGCTGGATTTCCTTGTACCCCAAAATATTAAAAAAATAAAAAGAGATCAGTAAAAAATTCAGAGTTTCACAATCAATTTTGACATAATTAGCAAATGACTGAAGAAATATTTTGTGTTAACAAATAAAAATGGTAAATGGAAGATCAGGAAAACTATGCTCAATAAAATTATGGAAATTACTATTTAATTTAGAACTATTAACAAAAGTAAGTGAAAATGTATTAAGGTAGTTGCCAAGTATATACAGGGAAAACATGCATAGCAAGTCAAACTTGGTACATTTTTCTCATGTGGTCACCCATTTAAATTCTAATTTGGTGTTCACTCATACACTCTCAGAGTATATTCTAAAAGTATAATATACTTTTTCTACCAGTTCTTCCTTCACTGATGGAACAAAGAGACAAGGTTTGATGAGAATGAATAGCCCTTCTCAGAATTCGTTCATTTTCATTACTTGTTCACACTTTGATTATTTCTGCTGAAGTGAACCAGAAATGTGAATTCATGATTTTCCTTTTTTGCCTGACCACAGGCAGATGCTTAACAGCAGTGGGAAAAAGAACTGTCTCCCCATCTCCCCAAACCAAACCAAAATTGCTGTCCCTGGAGCTAAGTGAGATTTCAGGGGCAAGCTGAGAAATGTGTATTTCTCGTGATGATGCGCTGATTAAACCTTCCACTTTGTGCATGCAAGTCCCTTATTTGCGTCAAAGACAAGCGTGGCTCTTTCTCTAACGCAGATTCTGCTTTGATGGGGGCTTTCTAAAGCTGCCAACTGAAAATGCAATAGAACAATAAAGTGAGTTATAAAATAAAAATAACAATGCAATCAAAAAAAGTTGGCTATTCAGAATTAATGTCCTTATGGCACTATTACAGTCACTCCCCTTTCTCATATTTACTTGGTGACTGTAGAGAAATACAGTCTTATTCACACCCAGGCTGCTGTCTTGCAAATGAGCAGTTTGTGGATAACACCTACTATTTATATACCAAGATCTGTAGCCCAACTTACCTGACCAAAGGACTTAGCTTAAGATAACATATTTGTTTAGGAGCAGATTCCCCACCTGTGTAGATTAAGACCTAATTCTGACCATCCCCTCCACTCATATTGCACCAAAACTTGAAAGCCAGGTAGTCCTTAATGTGGGTGAATTAGAACCACAGAATTTTTTATCTTTCTTTCTTTACTTTTTAGGATAAACGTAGCTGGGAATCATATCAGAACACCTCCTAGTATAAAAGTCTACTATTACTTCTTTATAATTTTACCAAAGCTGGGCCTTTTAGCTAGAAAAAAATATGTGTCCAGAGTTTACATTCAGCCATTATGGGATTTTTTGGTTTGTTTTTTTGGAGGGATGGTGTTTTATAATGATTTTTTTTGGTCTTTTGAAGTGTTTTTACTAAAAGATCTTACTATTTCAAAGAATAAAGACTCATCAAGACACCATTAGTCCTGCTTGAGAAATCACCTAAAGCAAAGTCACGGATGTTGTTCATGTGAAAACCTTCCCAGATATGGCCAATCTATGAGTTTTTGGAAACTTCTCAGTAATAAGACAGCATAATTATCCAGTGGTTTAGCCTAAACTCAGCATGACTCAACCCTTCACTTCTCCTAGAAGACTGTAGATCCTTGTCTATCTTTCATAGCTCCTTGGTCTCAGAGCTGGGCAGCCTAGGCCTGGCAGTCTGTAAAGTGCATGGAGAGAGAGGAAAACCTCATGAGCAGCTTAGCAGGATGCTTTTGATGTGGTAGTGGAGAATAACAGCCAAGTCTTGGTATTAGCTACCTCTGTCAATGTGAGCTGGGGTCTGAATGCTGTTGGTAGATTGATGCTGGCAGAGCGCAGATAGGAAAAAGAAACTGCAAATTCCATTAAAAAGTGATATGGTGGAGCAGTAGGAGTCAGATTTTCTTCCTGTTTCTAGATTTTAGACCATACGTGATTACCTGGCCTGAAAAACAACTCAGGTTGTCTCCTAAAATACAGCACTTTGTCATACCATTAAAAAACTCTATCTTAAGGAGTAGATATATGCAAATAACCTTCATCCCGGAACTGTTGAGATTCAGAATTTTCATTCCTAGAGTTCTTTGAAGATTTTTTTATTTGGTTTATTTCCTTTAGCTGAACTTAATGTCTGTCACCCTCAGATACCAAACGAACCCAGTAATAGTTGCTCACGGTTCTGGGTATGTCCATGTCTGGTTTTAGAGGAAGCATTTGACTGTTGGGTTTCTCATAGTGCCCTAAAAGCTGTAATTTCTTTTCTCCAAGAAAAGTGAGGAAAAGGAAACAGACTAGAGGCAGCCACTCCCAGTGTCAATGCCCAGACCATGCTATGTACAAATATTTTTATACATCCAAGCAGTAACACTGCCAGCTGCTTAGATGTAGTAGTACCGAAGTCACCTTCTGAAATGTGCTGGCGTCCTTGAAGAGAGCACCAGGATATTTTTGCAACATGTGACAGCTGCATTTAGGGTTGTTCCCATAGCAGAACATATTCTGTAAGTGGAAATGCTGCTGGTTCTCTGCTGAAAACAAGGTTCCTATTTTCAGTGAGGACACAGCTTGAAATAAATCTGTATTACTTTAGAAAAAAAAATAAGGAAATCACCCTTAAGAGTAAATTAAAGCAGATACGTTGTCTTTGATCAAGTTACAAGCAGGCAGAAGTGTTAATATACTTGAGCATTTTCACAGCGGAAATGAATTACACCATAGGCCATGCAACTGTAAAGTCGAGCGGAAATTGTAACAAAAAATTCAACGACTGAGTCTGAACTGTGAAGGATGTTGGCAAATGTCCAGGAAAAGGTATGGTTGGTGCCAAACTTGCATAAAAGAATGGTTTAACAGTCAGTCCAATTGCTATAACTGTTTTTTTTTTCCTTTTTTTTTTTCTTTTAGCTGTTTTTCCTATTGTAACTAATCTCATTAAATAAGGCCCATTGTCTCTCCCCCTCAGACAACAGGCTTATTGAGGGGAGCTGTGCCATGCATTGAGATCCTTCAGTGGGATTTGAAAGGGACAATGGCGCATCATAAAAAAATAGGACGGATTGAGTATGTTCCACTTTGAAAGGCAGGAAAAAGCTTTCACAGCATGTCTGAAATGCAGCACCATTTGAAGACATCACTTGGAAAAGCTTGTGTGAAATCCTATCAATCTTCAAGATTATTGGAAGGTGGGAGAGAGAAGTATTTGGGGCAGTCTGATGATTCCATAAACCTATGGCAGCATGACAAAAGGAGGGATCAGCCATCAGGATTAAGTGTGGGGGCGACGGAAGAAAAGGAAAATGAAATGCAGAGCAGGTTCAAGTTTAAGAATGATTCAACTCCCTCGGTGGGAATGGGAAGTTTTCCATTAAATTATTAAAGAATTTTAACAGCTCTACTTATAAAAAAAAACCAACAACCCTCTTCACTTATCCACACCTTCCCTTTCTTGTAAGGATGTTTGGTTAAATGACTGGCGGTTATGAAAAAGCTTCTCAGGAAATAGAAGAAATCAACCAAAACTTAGTGATAACAATAGCACAGAGATAGGTAAATGAAATTCATAATAATTACTACTATGACTAACCAGTATTTGCAACTAAAATTGAGAGACAAATCCAAGTATTGGGACTTGATAATCCTAAGGGGTTTTGCAACTTAAATCACTCTATATTTTCACTAGCTCCAGTGAGAAACATTTGCTGTCAAGACCTTTAAATTTAAACAGAAAGGAACTGCAGAGTAAGTGAAGGCACAAAAAAGAATAGAGAAAAGTGCTACACTCAGATTAATTCTGCTCTGACTCACGTGGGACTCTGTGCATACAGTACAAAGCCTGCAGATCAGCCACAGCATATACAGGTACTACCAACAGCATCACAGTGTTATATTCTGTCTAGAAAAGTATTTCCTGCTCCTCACCTGAAAAAAACAGCTCAGTCACAAGGCAGCTCATTCAGTTCTAGGACCCAAGGAAGCTCCCTAAAAAGAAGGCCAAGTGCCTCTGAGTCACCTCACTCCATGCTTAGGGACATTCTTGGTGTCTGGGACTTAGAGTCTTCTCATTGTTAACTAACGGGAGTAACAATAATGATGTACACCTGTAGCCTTAAAAGTCACTTTATTTCAAAACCAATAATCAATTAAAAAAGTTATTAGTACCTTCTGTTCCCAGGTGAGGAAACTGAGGTACAATTTGCATGGGGTCCTTTACAGCAAAGTCTACAACTGTCTAGTCTTTTCAGTCACATATTTTATTCATTTCTGGCCATGACCAAAGAAAATTCCAACTGTTTGCTCTTGTGTTTACCTTCCTATGAACTTTTCACTATGTTGTTCCTCTCTCTGGCCTTGTCCTTCTGCTTTTTCCACTTCCTTCACATATTCTCATGCTCCTATTCCATGTCTGTCCACAGAGTTCACTGGGCTCAGGTGAAAGGTAGCCACAGAGAGACAAATTAAACAAACTTGTTTTGTTTAATTGATTACAAGCCCTCTGAGCCTCCTCTGTAGGATCTGGTAGGAAATCTAATAGCTAACAGACTGCAGGTTCTAATATAAGGAAAAAACCCAGCCAAGAGTCTGACTTTAAAAGTTCCTATTTGTTTGGCTGAGCATCACCAATACCTTTCAACCTTACTGCAGAAAGTCAAGACCTTTTGGAGTTTTCACCATCACTGAGCAGCACATGCTTGGGTTGCCCTGAGGAAAATTTGTCTGGCTAAGAAAAAAACAGCATATGGATGAAAAGTCAAATGTATAGGCCGATAATCCTCATATATGAATAGTATCCTGAATGCAAAGATAGTCATAATGTCAACTTTCAGGTGAGTTTCTGTTCAGTGTCACTCTTATTGAGCCCAGGAAGTGTGATCCAGGTGAACTAATTAATTTGCATCTGAGAGAAGGAGGTTGACAATAAGGAAACGCAGTACAAAGCAAAACTTAAGCATCCTAGACCCTGGCCTGTGGCAACAGGAATAAACCACAAGTATTAAGAAGATTAAAAATAATTGACATGTTACATCATACAGGCTTTAGCCTTAGTCCAGGCACATCTCTACGCAGCAGTTATCATTAGATGTTGAATTTAAGAACAGCAAGAATCTGTTCTTTTCATTTCCATCAATATCTTAAGAAACAGAGGAGTTGTGGGCAAATCAAACTCAACTGCAATGTAAAGTAAATCCCTCAGCGAGAGCCAAATTGGATCTCATTGTGCACAGAGCTAATCTAGGTTTAAACTTTCTGAATTGGACTGGATTTGCAGTCCAGTCAGCAGGAGCAGACTCAGAACCTCATTTTCAGGTTTAAGGCTCTGGATGCTCATCTGGTGTGAGTCACCTCTGCACAACACCGGAGGCAGCAGAGATATCCCAATTTATACCTGAGATCTGCATCCCCAGTGCTTTTAGTGCTTTATGTGAAAGTTTTGTGCCTGGATTGTTGCTGTGTGTTACAGCTGGTCTGGTGATTCAGTGACAGAGGTGCTTCCACTAACAGCAGTTTAAACTATTTGTAGAGAGAGGGAAAATATTTCTGTTTTCTTTTAATATTTGGATCCTTCAGGAAAACTTCTAATTTTAGTAAAAGTACTTTTCAAGTTTTAGATCTCTTTCCTGTGACATTGCATGCACGATGTACTAGTAAGTGCATCATGGATCTATACCATATAATTTTATGTGGGGGTTAATCTTATATTCTTTCGTATCTGAAAAGAGGTTGTAGCGAGGTGAGGGTTGGTGTCTTCTGTGTAACAAGCTACAGAACAAAAGGAAATGGCCTAACCAGGTGAGATTTATATTGGATATTAGGAAAAATGTCTTCCCAAAAGGGTTGTCAAGCACTGGAACAGGCTGCCCAGGGCAGTGGTTGACTCAGACTGAGTGGTGGAGGCAACATCCCCGGAGGTATTTAAAAGCCATGTACATGTGGTCCTTAAGGACATAGTTTAGTGGTGGACCTGGCATTGCTAGGTTCATGGTTGGACTCAATGATCTTAAAGGTCTTTACCAACCTAAATGATTCTATAATGTTATGATTCTATGATAATTTTGTGGTTGTGAAAATGTGTGATCTTACTCCCTGTCTGGAAATTCCTCACAGAAATTCTGAGACCTTCCTAGGAGCTGCCACATTTGAATTGCAAGGTAGATAATTTCCACACATTGGTGTTCTTTCAAATATTTACTCTGCTCTCCTTCATTTGTAGAACAAGTTTGGGTGTTTGTTTGTTGTTTTTTTTTATTGAAAACAGTCATCCACTTTAGATAATGAGAGTAAGAAATTGGTAGGTTGTAAAGTCTTTGGGGAAGTTATGGTTATTTTGTTGCTTTTACACATAGCAAAGAGCAAAAAGGAGACATTCTTGATTAGTCACCACAACCCTAGGAATAATATGTTTAATAAGCAGCAATAGTTCACCCCAGGGCATATTATTAGCACCAGTGAACAGTAATGTCTTAGTGACAATATGATTATTCCACTTATTATTTTCCTCTCTGTTGCTTATTTACAGGCAAGTTTTCTATTATTTGTACATAGTACAAATATATTCATCCATCATTTTTACTAGTATAATATGCCATGAGTTTCTGATGTTGTCTATTCTATCCATGTGTGAATAGGACAGGGTGGAATTTGAGACAGGAATTTAGACAGCTCCTTCAGCTACAGAAATAGACTTTTCTGTATCTCAGATATTTGCCACAGTCTCTTTTTAACTTCTTTCAAGCAGCAATTTCACACTTAGTGTGTTGGTTTCTAGCACCATAACTTTAATCTTCCTCAGGTGTTTCCAGGCACGCTGAGCATCCCTTTCCTGTTAGTGGAGACTGGGGGAACAGATTCAGCAGATTTTGGAGAGTAGTTCAGCTGTTAGAATTATATTCTTCCTTCAGGATTCATCATGTCACGCTTCACACTCTGTTGACTGAATGAAGTCACTCTTAGACTTAAACTGGGGTCTAAAATACCCACAGGTGGGCACAAATATCATAGATTAGAGACAAATATCACAGATTAGAGACTTTTTTCTTTTTCTTTTTCTTTTTCTTTTTCTTTTTCTTTTTCTTTTTCTTTTTCTTTTTCTTTTTCTTTTTCTTTTTCTTTTTCTTTTTCTTTTTCTTTTTCTTTTTCTTCTTTTTCCTTTTTTTCTTTTTCTTTTTCTTTTTCTTTTTCTTTTTCTTTTTCTTTTTCTTTTTCTTTTTCTTTTTCTTTTTCTTTTTCTTTTTCTTTTTCTTTTTCTTTTTCTTTTTCTTTTTCTTTTTCTTTTTCTTTTTCTTTTTCTTTTTCTTTTTCTTCTTTTTCCTTTTTTTTCTTTTTTCTTTTTTCTTTTTTCTTTTTTCTTTTTCCTTTTTTCTTTTTTCTTTTTATTATTATTTTTATTTAAAGTTTCTGTCTGCCATTTGGCACAACAGTTCCCAACTTTGACTGCAGTTCAGATAAATGACTCAAACTGTAGCACATTTGCAGTCTTGAGCCTGACTTGCAGAACAAAGCTTCAAACCCAGAAGAAAATCTGATCTTTCCCAACCATGTGAAGGAAAACACACTCTCTTTATTGAACTTCATGCTCTGCTCTGGCACACTCTTGTTATAAACTGTTGTTGATTATCTAATTCTTCTGGGCATATGAGCAATGCCAGAATGTCAGTTTTACATTAAAAGGATGCAGTTTAAAAAACAAAACAAAACCCTAAATACAGAAATAAAATATGTGTTTAATTAGGGCTTTAATCTTTCCTGAGCTCATTAAAAAAGAAAAAAATAGTGGGGAATGGATGCCCATAGGGTCTGATAATATTTTCCTAGAGTGAAAACTGCTCCTACAATACATATTAGTAAACATGAATTTGTGTTATTAATTAACATCAGTGCTTGGGTATCCATTTGTTTCTCCTGATTTCATGTCCCGGTCCAGATCATTGTTAAATGAACAGCACCATAATAACACTGATAGAAGTGTTTGGACAATTGTTTTTCAGTTAAAGCTGAGAAAAAGATGATCTCTACCCATCCCACAGCTGAGCTGGCAAATCACATGAGATCTTTGCTTTTAGGGTGGATGAACGGGACAGAGAAACAATCTGTTAAAAATTTTGAGGTTTTGAGGCTAGTGAACCCAAATTTCAGATTATCAAATCTTTCCAGGGCACAAAAATAATTTTCATCAGGCTGTAATATCATTTAAAGGGGGGGGGGGGGGGGGCTACCCATCCCACAGCTGAGCTGGCAAATCACATGAGATCTTTGCTTTTAGGGTGGATGAACGGGACAGAGAAACAATCTGTTAAAAATTTTGAGGTTTTGAGGCTAGTGAACCCAAATTTCAGATTATCAAATCTTTCCAGGGCACAAAAATAATTTTCATCAGGCTGTAATATCATTTAAAGGGGGGGGGGGGGGGGGGACAAATGCTCAAAATATGGACACAAACCTCTAGCCACAAACTGATCAGCACAGCTCAAGAAGCATGATGAAGTAAGCAAAATACTTGCCTCTATTAAAGAAGTTTAATCAAAACCAACTGTTGAAACCAGAAATAAATATTCCTAGGGCACAAATCTGGAGGAAACAGGAAAATGTATTGAGGGGGTAAGTATCACTGTGAAATTCCCAAATATTGTCCTGAAAATCTCAGAGATCTTTTTCAGCCACAGAAGTTGAAAAGGTTAGGGAACGTCTGAAGTAGAACAACCATCATGCAACATGGAATTTATATTAATCCCCCTGAGTTAAATGAAAGAAAGGAATATTATTTA
>NW_009722469.1:57312-75162 GCF_000703405.1 Apaloderma vittatum
GGACTCAGGACAAAAATTAAAGTATTGATATTAAATTGATATTGATATTAAAGAGTCAAAATATGCGGTGGTTCGAGCATGTTGCTGACAACAATGACAACACTGAGATCGCGGGTTCGGTTCCCACTCGGTCCCCATGTGTTGCCTGATCTAGTCAAGAGGTGGCGTCCCTGCTCACAACAGGGAGGTTGGACTAGATGATCTCTAAGGTCCCTTCCAGCCTAGGCCATTCTATGATTCTACGATTCTGTGAGCACGCCTACACACATGCATGTGTCTATATCCCCTATCTGTCTATAGATTTGTGGATGTGTCTATTCACTCAGAAGTGCAGAATTGTGTATGTATTGCTTTAATGTAATTAATCCCCATTTCTTCTTAGGCTTGGTATAAAAGAAATATTCCCATGAATAATTTATTATGGAAAAAAAGTTTGCAAAATGGTGACCTTTTTAAATATCTCACTAAGCTAAAAAAAAAAAAAGTTTAAATAGTTCTAAACATTTTCACCTCCTTCCAAAAAAAAAAAAAAAAGAGCAGGAAATATTTTCAAACCATCTTCTCCGGTCAAAAATCTTTTATTTCAGTGAATTTATTGCAGTTTACATGAGGATGAAAACTGACATTGGGTAAAGTAATGCAAGAATTTCTTATCAGCATGTGATGTCCTGGTCTTTGTTGTTAGAGGTGAGTCAATGAACTAAAGGGGTCTGGGGCTGGTTCTCTGCCCTGAAGCTGCAGAGCTGGTTTGCTCCCCAGGGCAGAGTCCTCCGCATCTGCTGGGAATGACAACGGCCTGTGTGAGCTCTCAGACTTTGCCTGGTCTTTTTTTTTTACTACTAAGCAGATAGGTCCAAAAACCTTGGCAGAAAGCAAGCTAAAAATTAAAATCTATAATAGATTTTGGAAAAAAAAAAATCTCAACCCGTGCTCTGGCTCTAGTTAACTGCTTTAGACAGAAAAAGGTAATGTTAATTTTCTGTGTAATATTGACTAAGCCAATTAGGTTTTCAAACCTTTGTGCCTGAAGTAAAGCATATAAATTATTTTTCAGGCATTTAAATAACATTGGCTAGGTTTTCTAAGGAGTTGAGAATCTTCTCAGTCAATTTGCTTTAGACTTCATTAAAACTTTAGGTGATCAGTGCAGCGGCACCTTCCATGTCTGGGTTAAACTGAGACTTTTTATATTTTAAATCCCAATTTGGATTAGGAACTCAATTCTGAATTATGTCCTGAGCTTATTTCTAACCTCGCCAAGAGCAAAATTATTATAAAGCATCCCAGATAGATATCTTGTTCGGGACAGGGACTTAATCCATATAGGAAAACAAGAATTATCCTGCATATTTTAAAATGGAAATTTCAGCATGTGTTTTCATTTGAAACCGAAAGTTTTTTACTTTTTTCCCAGGGGAAAATAAGAGGCACTTCCTTTCTTTAATGCTTCATATGCTCATCTGAGAAGTGGGAACCAGATGCACATTTTTGCTGTTATTCAAATAAACCAGGATGTCCCAACTGACTTGGGTTATTAGTATTGTTACTGAGATATTTGTATTATTGATATTGGTATTATTAGAAGGATATTGATATCATAACCTAGATCAATTTTGACTAATTAATTTGACCACAGAACTAATTGCAAGATTTGAGGAGTTGTCCCAAAATATGTAACATGACATATGATACATTTCTGTGGGAAATTTGGCTTTGATAACTGACCTTTTATCCAGATATTTAAGCTCTTGAAGCTGGCAATTTCTGTCCTACTAGGTCAGATCTTGGGATCATCCACACTCTTTGAATCTGTCTTCAACAGGAAGGGGTTTTACCTGATAATTTGCAAAACAGGCATGGGGAGATCAAGTTTATACAACTGCTGCAATGTTGTAATGTGATCCCATTGATATGTACATACCACACATAGCAAGGCAGAGCCTCAATTCCTTATTAGAGTCACTAAGTGCCATGAAAAAATAAGTAAAAATAGTCACAGAGATATATAAATGGTATTATCAGAGCATCTGCAACTTCACCTCAGATAGAAATAACATTGCTTTAGGCTCTTGTATATAGATCTAATAATACGTGGCCACTGCCCCAAAAGAAACATCCATAGAAATTAATAGATGAACACATAAACCCCCACAGTAGCTAGTCATTGGAACATTTTGCCAAGAATTCATATAAACTCATTGTCAAGTGAGATCTGAAAGTCAAACATATCTGTGTCTTGCTGAAAGTTGTCAACTGAATGAGAATTAATGGGCTTCAAGCAAGAACCTGTAGGTGAAAGGCATGAGACTCATCTTGCATCTTGTTGAAAAGTTATGCATCTAGGACCAAGTAGCCTGTGGAGGTAACTCCTCTTGTCCTCACATCAGTGTTTCAGATAGTTGGGATGATGGGTCACCTCCAACAGTGTGTCCTTCTCCTAACATAGGTGAGCAGAGACAGAGGAAAAGAGGAAATGAATCCTCACCCATGATCGTCCTTATGGAGCCCTGATCCCTTCAAGACAATGAATGCACTTGGCCCTTGACAGAAGTATCGTTGATTTTGGTGGGATTTGTGTAGCAGCAAGAATCACTTCACTTGGTGGTTATGGACTCTACTGGTGAGGCTGGCTGGAAGACAAGCCCCAGGAAAATGAGGCAGGTACATTTAATTTTATCTTTTTTAATGTAGCTGCTATTTTGGTGAGGCTTTCCTTAACCAAGGACAGAATTTTAATGTGATCTGAAAATTGGAGTAAAAGCTTGTAAACATTGTTATTGCTATTTATATCACTGCTTAGTTAGCAGTACTAGAAGGTATTAATATCACCCTCTGTATTACTAGAGTGAAATAAACATTGGGAAACATCGGTATGACAGAATGAAAAAAAGAAAAAAAAAGTGAAGAATTTTCTCCCTCTTATTTTTTAATAACAATAAAATCCGTAAAATAGTCTAAAGAATAAGAAATATCACTTCAGAAACAAACATGGATATAAAAATAGCAATACGAACAACTACCAAATCTGCACTTAAGACAGAAAACAGCGTAATTAAGTCTGCTCCCATCCTGATGGTCTCATTTGAATTTATGCAATTTTCTTTATTTTTTCCTTTGTTTGTTCTGTTTTCCTTTACCCTTGTGCTTTTATCATTTCTGTTGTTTATTCATGGCAGAGCTGGTTGCAGCTTTCAATCAAAAAAGGAAGAAAAAAAAAAAGAACAGAAAAAAAAACCAACTGCACTATCCTCCAACTGGCCAACGTGGAGGTTGGAGACCACACGGGGATCAAAGCGATATGAGGACAACAGGGGTTTCATTAAAATGTTCTCCTCTCTGCCTGAGGAAAGAGCAGTGAGGACAGGGTGAGAAGGGGAGGGGGGAAGGGAAATCATCTGGCCCAAACAAGTTTAACTAAAAAAAAAATCCAAGCAAACCACCTGTGGTCTCCTTGGAAACTGGCTTGCAACCCCTCCAGCCACCTTTTAATGAAACCCCAGAGCCCCTTTATTAATTTATTAAAGAATCTATTTTCTGAAGATTCATAAACCGCGCATAACTCATATTCCAACACATCTCTGCTATGCTAATAGCGCGTGCTGCCATGAATAATTAATTCTTTAATTAGTAATAATTAGAGGTTGTTGTATAGGTCAAACCATTGGGCTGACAGCATGCTACTGTCAAAATGTCATTTGAATTAACAGGACTGTGGCCCTTTCTACACAGAATGATTTGCCATTTGAGGTTGGCTGCCCTCTCCTCTCCAAATTTTATTTTGTTTTAGGGGTTGATTGTTTCAGAAGGTGTGGAACATGTAAAAAGAAGCATTTAACAGCATTTATGGCACAAAACAAAAGGCTGCAGACCTTAAGAAGGTTCTTACAATGGTGGATCTCAGTCTGGGCAGTATTTGTGTAAAAAACAAGAAAGCGGTGAAAATAATTGCACTGACGTTCTGCATTAAGCCAAATCATGATCTTTTTTTTGGTCAAAATCAATGCCCAGTCTCTACATCCCTGTAAAGGCTACACCTGAGGTTCCAGTTCTACTCAAAGGATGACCAGAGGAATTTAATTTTCTGAAATGATATACCAAGACCTATGTGGATCAGGTTGGCTATTTAAACCCTGAGGAATTTTGCACAATTGTTCTCCACTTTTTCACAGGAATATTAAAACAAATGATATGGTCTGGCCTGAAGACTGAGTACTGTTCTGCACTATAGGAAAAACCACTAATAAGGGATAATAATTTAATCTGTAAATTAAGCTACTTGGTAGGAAAAAAGGGCTTGGGTAAGAAAACAGGTTAGAAGGGAAAGGAAATCATCAAATTCATGAGAGATGAACGCTGGAAGTATTGATTCTGCAACTGTTTGTTTCACTCCTGGGTGCCACACCTTCTAGAGAAGGACAACAGATCAAACCAAGACTGTAAATTTCCTAGAAAAGCTCTTCACGTGTTTCTGGGACATGAATTGCAACAGAATTTCTCATTTGAAAACCAAGTGACAAGACTTATCTAAACTCACTGGAACTTCACAGGCAGATCAGAAATGCCTATGGAGAGCACATGCATTGAAGATTACAAAATACACAGAAACTACAAATGACTCTTAAAGAGCCTGACTTGGAAATGCCAAAAATGTGAAATACAAGAAGGAATTATCAGACATGCCCATTCTTATATCACTACAGACATATATTTTTGACTACCATCAAGAGACAGGATGATGAGTTGGCTGGACCTTCAATCTGGTCTAACACAGCCATTACTGTATAAAGAGCAACTCCTTTATAAGGATTCTGGTGCACTTCACATCCCTTAGTCTGACTTTTTTGTCTCTTTTGAGTGAGGTAGCAGACTTCTTCACGTGCAGTGATTTACCAAACTTGAACCACCAAAGTGAAGTGCTGGGTGGAGGTAAATGAGCCGGCTTGCTATTCTCAGCATCACAGCAACAAAATGAACTGAGGAGATTGTCCCAGTTTGAAGGGGGAAAGAGGAGAGAGATGGTTTAGTTGGGTAATTGCAATGGTAGCACAAGGTAGAGGAACAGATGTGCATCAGACAAGGTGGAGTAAATCACATAGGCAGTCCCACACAGTCGCAGTTTACCTAGTTTTAGCTCAGCTCAAACACTCTGCACATCACTGCTGTACTCAGCAAACCCATACACGAAACAGTGATGGAGCAAGGGATTTGATTTATGCATTGCATTGCATTTCACTTGAAAGGTGCAAAGCTGAATGGGTCGATGTTGCCGTCATCACAGAAATCCAGACACAGAGCCTTAATCATAACCAAAAGGAATGAAAAGAAGTCCCCTAACTCACAGAGGAGTGGAGTGGAGCCCAAGAAGCAAGGGATTTGATTTATGCATTGCATTGCATTTCACTTGAAAGGTGCAAAGCTGAATGGGTCAATGTTGTTGCCGTCATCACAGAAATCCAGACACAGAGCCTTAATCATAACCAAAAGGAATGAAAAGAAGTCCCCTAACTCACAGAGGAGTGGAGTGGAGCCCAAGAGCCCACTCTCTTCCAAAAATGCTCTGACTACAAAACACACATCCTTTCTTTAAAGGAACAACTGTAGCAATATTTTTATTCTTCTCTTCCTTGTCAACTAACAGAAGAATTAGTAAGTAGAGGCTAAGCAAATGCAAAAAGGGCTTGAGTACGTTTTCCAGTTAAAAGGAGAAAAAACAACCCTTTCTGTAAAGAAGAAAGAAAAGAAAAATATGACAAGAAAATAAGCCCATAATAATATAGACAGTGGAGCAAAGTGGCAGCTATTTTGCTGCCAGTCAGAAAACTTTGTTACCAGAAATCCTTTTGTATCATTATATATTGATGTTTAAAAAAAATAATAAAATGAAAAGAAAGAAACCAGAGATTGTACATAAAAGATGTTTGCTGTTGACAATGCAACAAGGTCAAGCAGGATTTTACACTGAAGCTCTTTGAAATCTACATCAAGGGGTACAGTTTGCAGAGGGAAACAAGCGTGTTGGTGGCAGAGAATGTTGTTGCAGATGTGCTGCTCGCAATATGGGGGACAATTTACGTTCTCTTTCCAAAAAAGTACAAAGGCTTATTGGTGTGCAAATGATTTAAATTAATATGTTAAACAGATTTGCAAAGTCAACAGCTTGTGACTGTGCTGTCAAAAGAATCCCACCGTACATTAATAGCAATAGTAAAGTATTTAGCAATAGCATTCAAAAATACGACACAACTCAAACCTTTGTCATAAAGTCTCTTTTTGTAAGACAGAATTGTTCTCTCCTCTTCTTCTTTTCCACTTATTTTTCTGCTCATTTCTTTCTCGTTCAGGAAACTTGTTTTTCAATTCACACTTCCAACAAAAAAACTCTTCTCTTGTGTTACTTTCATATGTTTAAAGGTCTCTGCCCAGTCTTTTCCACTCTTCTTATTTAGTGGTTATCAAAACATCCTGAATCATCCATTATCTTTTTGTCTCTTCCAGTATGCCCTGTCTCACCTCATCTTTACATCCAGTAGCATCTTTATGACCAGACACTCTCAGCTATGACCTCTATGGACAAAATATTCCCTCCCTTAAAATCTTGTGTTAAAATGCATGAAGGGGGACAACACATCCTACAGCTTCTGCTTCTAGATCTCTCATCACTGAGAGATCTCATGTGTTAGATTGTGTCAGGGTTGTGTCATCAGCTGCCACCGGTTTGCCTTCCTTGTCCTAACTATAAGATGTGAACCATGACCTTTTTCCACAAATTTTGTGGTCCAGAGGAGGGTCACAAAAATTGTTGGAGAGCTGGATCATGTCTTCTGTGAAGAAAGGCTGAAAGAATTTGTCTTGTTCAGCCTGGAGAAGAGAAGACTCCAGGGAGACCTTATAGCCTCCTTCCAGTAGTTAAATGGATCCTGTAAGAAAGATGTGGACAAGGCACAATGGTTTTAAAGTAAAACAAGGTAGAATCAGATATAAGGAAGAAATTTTTTACAATGAGGGTGGTGAGATACTGGTACAGGTTACTCAGAGAGGTGGTAGAAGCCCCATCCCTGGAATCATTCCAGGTCAGGTTAGATGGGGCTCTGAGCAACCTGATCTAGTGGAAGATAGCTTTACTCATTGCAGGAGAGTTTGACTAGATGACCTTTCAAGGGCCTTTCCATCCCAAAGCATTCTATCATTCTGTGATTCTATGAAATTACTTTCACTTTTCATTGGGCCACTCCCTCTTGTGATGATCTTCAGTTTACGACCTCCTCTAATAGCTTTATTCATCTTTGGTCCATGTCAGCCTATCACTCTGCTAAGACTTTCTCAGCTGTACTGAAACAGATTCTACCACTTGGCATCTTCCAGCTCGTTTGACCCTCCTATGAGTTGTTTAGTATGCAATGTCATTATTCTAATGCACTAGATTCCAACATTCAAGACACTTTTTTTTTTATCGTTACACCTACAGATAAATTTTACTATGTATAACACAGAGTATAAATGATACAGACTCTTGCAGTGGGCTTCACTTGACAGGATTTGTGTTCATGCAGAGATCTGCATGCTATGTTAATGCACCGATCTATAGATCCTATTGATACTTACAGCACGAACCTTATTTTGCCTGATTAGATTGCAGTATCCTTCTACCCATGTATTTGCAGAAGGTGGAGGTGTGATGCTAATTATCTATCAATGACACTCGACAGCCTAATCAATATGTTCAGTTGAGCAGGAGATATAAATGCACCTCTGCCATACAAGGATATATATCATAGATAATCAGGCCATACGGCTCTTCCAGGTTGATTTGCCCAACTCTTTCCTTCTGCCATCTTTCTAGAGACAATATACCTACATTTTCAAGCTGTAACTTGTAGAGAACAGTGTGCATGGCCTTCTCCTTGATAGCATGACTTCCCAGAGAAAATACTAGCTCCAAACTCCCAGGAGCATCTTGATCTTCCTACACTTGTCCCACTGTAAACCATGCCCATGGCAGCTGCACAAGGTGTACATATACATGGGTGCTATCATTGCAGTGGACCAGCAGGGTCCACTGGTTTCATGGTCCTATCACACAGAAAAAATGCTCCTGTTTCACTTCTGGAAGACAGTAAGATGAAACCTTGACAACAAGGAATGAAATCAGTCTCTGTTTGCTTACAGGCAGTGCTCATTTTTGTCTTCCTCCACTTTCACTTTTTTTCTACAGCTGTTCTGGAGATGATCCAGGCTACTTTAACTGATCCTGGTTCCTAGACTCACAGCTAGTTTCTGATCCCTCTCTCAGCATGTTCTCAAGCCACCACTGTCCTTTTTTTTCAAGAAGTTTTGCCACCTGTAACTACGACCACCTCCCCAGATATCCCCAGCTCCTCTCATGTGGACTTCTTCTCCTCAAGGACGCTCCTGTGTGCTTGGTTCATTAAACAAGTCTTTCTCCTTGATGCATATTCTTAGGCTTGGACCCATGTTTTATTGCCCTGACATACACCATTTCAGGTACCACCAGGAAAGATATATGGAGCATAAAGCCTTTGTTCCATAATAGATGGATGGACTACAGCAGTGCACTCTTATCTGTATAATGCATCACTGCAATGACTTTTCATATACCATCCTGTCTTGTCAAACTCTTTTTCAAAAGAAACCTGAGTTTCATCACAGCTCACAAGGGACCCTTGACTTGCAGACAGGTTTGCTGTACTAGTCTCTTTCAGTGACCCTGAATCAGTAGAATGTGGCAGCTTTATCTTCAGATTTCAGTTTAAGAGATAGCAAAAGTAAGAGTAAAAACCAAAGCTTTGGGGGTAGAATCAGACAGACATCCTGTGCCAACTAATGTTATAAAATATGGGAAGGGCATGTCCAGTCAAAATTCTCATGTTAATGTTGGCTTTGGCTTTACCTCCAATGCATTGGCTTGCCATATTCCCTTTAATTTGTCATAAGACTATTTGAATAAAAACCTGCTGCACCTGGTCAAACCAAAAGCCCATCCAGCTCCCTTTTCTGTCATTTCTGTGAGGGACAGTAGAAGAAGAGGTTATCAGTCAGCCCCATCTCCTTTAAATACTTAGGGGCCATAAGATGCTTGTCCCAAAAAACTTCCTAGTCTTGATTCTGCTAATGTGTGTTGTGTAAATTCAGATTTCAGCTCTGCATTAAACTGCTTCTCTCTCAGACTTGGGATAGAAAGTCACAAAGCTGAGCTGGGCAAGAAGTTAGTTATTACAGGAGAGGAAAAGAGTTTAGAATGCCTTCTGGCATTCAGGTTTAAGCCAGGTAAACATGTGCGAGTTAAATTTCAGGCTTGCACATCTGTGTTGGAGCCTGAAACTGCTGTCTTATGCTTAAGTGCCACTTGGATATTTTGCAATAAAACTTCGTATGTTGTGCTTTTGACTCTCTTCCTCAACTTCCTGTACATGGCTAGCAGAAGGTCAAAAGCATTGCACTTAACACCTTGTTTTCTTTTTTCTTTTTTCTTTTTTCTTTTTTTCTTCATTCTTTTCCCTTATTTTCCTTTTTCTCCTTTCTTTTTTTTTTTCTTTCTTCTTTCTACTTGTCCCTTTTCCCCCTTTTCCAATAGAAGGGATGCAATGCTTCAGGTAGTTTGTAAAATGTACCATTCACAAACACAGATCTAGAAGGTCTAGAATCCTGTCTGAATTCTAAAAATATTTTGATTTTGTGCTTATTGCATAATAAATAGATCTATATCCTTGGCTTAGGATGTGTCCTGGTTAGTATGGTGTCCCTTTAGCCTTGACAATTTTACTTTCTGGTTATTATCAGAGCTATTATGGATGCCCAGGTTGATTAAAATGTAAAAGGCAGTCACTGCCCTGAGGTACCCATTTTATTTTTAGCTCAAAGGAGACACAATAGCCTCACATAGCTTCTGTGCGGCTTCTCTGGATTCCTCTCATGGTTCAGGTCACAAGGGGCCGGTACAGCCAACTCAACCATCACTGGGACATTACTGAGCATTTTAAAAGATCTGGACATTTCTTCCCAAGGCTTTAAATAATAAAGACATGCCAGGAACTTAATACAGGATTTCCTTTCATTTCTTTCTTGAACAGAAATTTCTAAGTGTTATCTTTGGTTAGTAGCTACAATACAAAAAAGCCAGCTGTTTTTCCCTGTGATTGAGCTACAGTTCTGTCCTCCTCACTCCACTTTCCCTAAACATAGAGCAAAAATACAGGAGCACTGTGAAAAAACTCTGCTTCTGGCCATGCAAAGGATTCTCCAGGTAAGAAATATAGAAAAGTAGAAATTTGTAAAAAAAAAAAAAAAAAAAGGAAAAAAGAAAAGAAGAAAAGAAAGGAAATTTTTAATGTATTTACATTTTTATTTTAAAAATAATTTCCTCAAAAATTGAATGCTCATTGGGTTCAAAGGGCATTAAAAGGCCATTGTTCCACTGTGAGGACTGGCAGTGGGGCAGCAGCACTCATCCTTCTCTGCTTTAGGGTTCCAGCAGGAAGAGGTAAAGTCAAAACTCTAAGCTTCCAGATGAAGAACAAAAACCAAATCAATTTGAAGAGTGTATCTGTATGTCTTAGATATTTTTTGTGTCTGGATCACTGTTTTTTTTAATTCCATAAAGAGTATGTAGATGACATGTAAATATTATGTAAATTGGGTCCATAGTCCATTAAAGCGCAATATTATAATCACTAACACCCTATAGGCATGGACAGATCAACCAACCAAGTTTTATTTGATCTTTGTCAGAGGTAGCGAGCCCTTTTATGCAATATTTTGTGTACATGCCTTTATTGTGAAGATCATCATTTCAAAATGTGCCTGAACGGGATAAATAGATGTTGTTGATGTGCATTTCTGCAGCAAAGTTCAGCAAGTAAATTACTAACAAAGCAACATTCTATTGACTGACCAAAATGAAGGAACCTTGTCTTCCATTGAGAATTTCCATTTAAAGTGATCACCTAACCAGTAGACTTGAACAACCTCAAATTGCTTACAACACAGCCTTCAACACCTGCTACTTTCACTCACCAAATTAAAAGAAAACAAGTGTATACAAAAAAGACTGGAGGGCTGAATGGCCCTTGCCTAGGAAAAATATATTCCTTACTAATTGGCACAACACTGTTAATAAATATTAACCGGTTTACACAGCCCTCCCATTTACTTAATGAAATGGTAGTTGAGAGGTTAATGGGTTAATTGGGGAAAGGAAACGAATCTTCAAATATATCAAAATCTGATAAGTGATTTAGGCTAATTAATAATTTACATGTCAAGACAACATTTTTCTAGTTGCTATGTGCGCTTTCAGAAGATAAAGTTAAAAATAACCTAGGTGACTTTACAGTAAACGTGAAGCTTACGCTTTCAAGAGATGGAGCAATTAATCACTGCAGTAACATAGCAAACATTGTGATTGATTCTTTATCACTAAAACTTTTTAATCAAGACTCTTCATTTGCCATAGGAATTTGAGAAACCCAATGAGCAGCTGTGGCACCAGAAATCAAACCACATATTACCCTTTTTGGGTATTCACCCTGGACTCAAACTCTTTCCAGCTCTCTGTCGTCATCTGCTAAATCTCACCCGGTGCCTTTTAATGAGGCAGCTCGGGAGAGCGTAATGCATCTTGTTTATCCTCAGCCTCATTTTCCACATGAAGATGATATTACATTTATTGTTAAAGTAACTGTTAATGTTGTCTTATGACCATTCATAATGGGAGGTGTTATCCTTATGGAAGCTGGGGATGTACAGTAAGATTTTGGACACTGGATTCACTTGACCTTGTAGAACTCACTCAGCATTTATGTGTCTGATTTGGCTGATCATCCTTATATTATCAATATTGGCACTTTCAGAGGGTGAGTCATCTCACTCTTCAATAAAAATCTAAGACACATGGGACTAATCACTCTAAGAGTTATTCATCTTTCCGTGTTAGTTATAGAGGAAGGGTATGTAACTAATTTAGACTAGATATATGGTTGACATAAAGACAGGGAGCATAGAGGATGAAATTTCTATTAACCTCTTCCTCAATCCTAACACGTTCCCTAGGAGTTAGGCTGGGTGTGCAGCCACAACTCGGTACTACGGATGCAAGACAGTGCTCATGTGCCGTAGAAGTGGGGACTAAGCAATGAACGTGGAGCCCTGTACACAGGAAACTCTTCCCCAGGGATTTTACAGACTTGTTCTTGAAATAATCATGACATGTGTAAGGTGGTGAAGCATCTTGTACCCTTGTCTTACATGCCTGTCCAAAGGTTGTGAGAACTGGATCTCCATCAGTTTGAGCTATGCTAAGGAGTGAGTAGAATAAGAGTATAAGAGAGATATCGAGGTGTTGGAGCGAGTGCAGAGGAGGGCAACAAAGCTGGTGAAGGGCCTGGAGAACAGACCTTATGAGGAGCGATTGAGGGAGCTGGGACTGTTCAGTTTGACGAAGAGGAGGCCGAGGGAGGATCTCACCATGCTCTACAATTACTTGCAAGGACATTGTAGAGAGGTTGGTACTGGTCTCTTCTCACAGGGAATTAGGGACAGAAACAGGGGGAATGGTTTCAAGTTGCAAGAGGACAAGTTTAGGCTGGACATTAGGAAGAAATTCTTCAGAGAAAGAGTGGTCAGACCCTGGAACAGACTGCCTAGGGAGGTGGTTGAGTCGCCATCCCTGGATGTGTTCAAGTGTCGCTTAGATGTGGTGTTGGGTGATATGGTTTAGGGGTGAACTTGTAGTGAAGGGTTAATGGTTGGACTCGATGATCCCAAGGGTCTTTTCCAACCTGAATTGTTCTATGATCTATGAATACATGATATTTCTACATTCAGTTCTAGAATATTTAAGTTCCAAGGTCATACGTGGAGAATTGTCAAGCTGCATCCTTGGGCATATGAAAATTATATGTGAACTAGAAATCAGACACAGATTAGTAGTCTGGGGTGTCAGGAATACATGAGATGATTAAATTAGAAAGACACTACTAAATCAGCCCGTGCAAACCTGCTCTTTTACACAAAGTGGACTAATCTGTCCACAACCATGCTGGATTTTTATTGCCTTTTGTATCATTGCCTTTTGCATAATGCAAAACTACCATAAATCTTACATATATTCATGCAAATAGATCCATATATTTAATTCTCTAAAAACAATGAACCTTTAATAAATGTGGCAGCACTTCTAAGTTATATTTGAAATCTTTAATCGTTTAGTTTCCAGATCTCAGAGAAAAGCAAAAGAAGATAACTCCTGAAAAATTTACCAACATAACTGACCCTAAATCTTCTGTTAGATATAATATAATCTCTTTCAGGCAGATTTTTAAAGATAAAGAGTTTGGTCTTTGTAGAACACAACCGGTTTATTATTTCACTCCAAGAAAGCCATGTCTTAGTGGTGGAAGTTACATTCTCCTCATATATCCTTAAGCAATGAGTCTGAATATGTGGAGAGTAGGAATCAAAAAGATAGAGTTCAGTGTTACCAGTAATTAAACACAGTTTTTCTAGTAGTGAAAATAAACAAATATGGATTTATATTTAGAGGTAAGAAAAACATTTGTCTAAAATCTTCCTATTTTAGGGGCTTCTAGCACATCTGTTCTTAGTTAAAGGATTACCAGGTGTTTTGTTTGTCTGAATGATGGGAGGACAGAAGATGCATTTCACTATCCTTAAACCGTCCCTGACACCACCAGATGAACGTCAGCTCTAGTCAGGAGAATCAGAAATGATAGGCATTCCCCTGCCTCCTTGAACAACTTACTCTATTGGAAGTGACATTTACCCCTCATGAATGGATCCTGTACAAAGGCTTTTGTACCACAGACATGACACAAACTTCTCTGGAGCTCTGCAGCAGGGCATCTCTCTCGTATACACTGGTGAATTTCACCTTGCAAAAACCTCCCACAATTCTGGTTCAGTAAAGAAACTCAGGTGCTCAAGTTAAAGGATGGGTATTATATCATTAATCAATTCCTCAAGTGAGGAAAATACCTACATACATTATTCTAGATGATTTCTTGTCCCACCATATGATGGGATTGAGTTTGGAGGTGCCCATATCAGCTTTATAGAGATTTTCTCATGAAAATCACACACCTGAATTTTGCGTTAGTAATGGTGAGAGCAAATTTTAAACTAATTACAATCCTTGACATAAAGGATATTTGAGACAGTAGTTAATTAATTTATTACTTGTTGTCTTGTTTACTTTGTTGCTTACCTACTTACCTGTTTTTTTTTGTCTGTCTGTCTATCCATCTATCTACCTATTCATCTTCTAAACCAATTACAAAGTAGGGCTGAAAACATAAGGCTCTCATTCAGGGCTTTGTATATCCAAAGAAGATAGCTTAAAACTTACATTCGTCTCGCACACAATTTATAAAACTTTTCTTCCTTTTCTGTAGACTTTGAATATGTGCCCTTGTCAGGACATGTGAGGTCACTGATGTTGTCAAAGATGATTTTTGTCAGCTATTGAAATGAGAACTAATTTGACCTAATCTAAGCTGACAGACAAAATGGTTCATTGGTAAAACAAGCCAGTTCCAGAAACTGGTGCTAAAGAAGAGTACAGGAGCAAAAAAATGTGAGTTTACCCTCTCAGTTCAGGTTTTGAAAACTGAATTTTTAATAAGATTCAGCATATTCCATTCAGCCAAAGGTATTAGTAGGAAGAATGTATGATAATATGTTATATGTACACTTTACTTACAGTTTGTGGTAGCAATGCTACACAGTTAATTTCACTGGAATAAAATTTTGTTATTATTAGAGAGATCAATGTAGAATCCAGGAGGTGTTGATATTGTGACCAGGAAACAATTCTGAAAATATATATCCCGGCCAAGTTTATTCTATCAGGAAAGAAATCTGCTGCTGTGTGGATTGGGTAAACCAGTAACGCTTGATCTTGACTGTGTCAGAAAAAAAAACGTTGATTTTTCTTGAAGTAGCATAAGGCTCTTTGGCTTTTATTCCTCAGAATGTTTGTGCTTGTGCTAAACATTTCTGAGCAGGAAACTGCTCTCTTCAGCTAGTCCCTTCTTAGTGAGTAAAGCTGGATAGGAACTTTAGTACCCATAGGATTAAAGCCAAGGAAGACAGGCAGTATAAGGAAAACTAATGGGACTTTAATGCTATTAATTAATCTCTTAAAGTTAAAGATCCTCTATCTCCTCCTGCCGTGCGATTGCTCTTGATATGACAGTGTCATAACTGATATATTCAGCTCGTGGATATCTCTTCACAGCTAAATTGAGATACTGTATTTCTGCACAGTCCCAGCATAAATTGAACCCAGATATTTTCAAATACATATGCACTTTTCTTGTATATGGCTTTGATTTATAACACAGTGAGGAAAAAGGCAAATACAAAATAATATTAAATATTAGCACCTAGTATTTAGCAAGCAGCTGCCTTTCCCAAGGATCCTGTAAAGCTTTATGAACGTGACATCTCTTAAGCATTCACTTCACCCATCAGTGGAACGCAGTCACCTAAGGCTGCTTAGACTGCTCTGAACATTTTCCCTTTACACAGCTTTGAATGGAAATTGGCTCTTTGTTCAAAGTGGGAATGTTTGTAGAAAATATTCATCTCATTGAATAAAGTGAAATGCTGTTTTCCCCTGTCAAAACAAGATTGTTTTGTTGTTTATGTTTTGCTGTTTTGTGTTTAGTTGCTGTCTTAAAACAGCCAACTCTTAAGAGTACATTTAGAGGTAAAAATCCTTTCTTTTTTTTTTTTAAGCCAGGAAAGACGGCAGGTTTTTTTTAATTGGTGTTAATTGGTGTTAATTGCTGTCACCAGGCTGTGTTACCTTGATCAGCTAGGTAAACTATGATGCACCTATGAGAAAGGACATTTGAAGTACTAAAACACTGGATATTACATTTCCTAGTCCGGGAAGTCTAAGGATCTTTATTAAATTCAATAAATGAAAAATACTGAAAATAATCCAACTATTGGAATAAATAAATAAATAAGTAACTGAAAACTATTGCAACTCAGGAGACCAAACATACAAAGTCTAAAGTGGGAAATAGTTTAGTTAGGGCTCAACAAGCAGTGGATTTCTGCAGCCTTGCTGGTATATATATAAAGGATATTTGCTGAGGAAAGAAATACACTGGTGAAATAAAAAGGCAGGATGCTCTTTGAGTTGAACAAACTGAATGTTCAAGTCAAATAAGCAAATTTTAATTTAAATTCTGTCCAAATATATTAATTTTAAACTCGTAAAAATAAATTTATTATTATTTTAAATTGAAGACTCTTCCAAATGGATAATTAAAAGATCATATACTTTCAGTTTGTAGCTTCTGCCTTATCAATGTGCATAAACAAACAAAAAAAAAACCCCAAATTTGAAATATTTCCTTATTTACTGAGAGTCTTAAGGCTTTTCTGAGAACTTTTGATGTAAAACTTTTCTCTAGACCTAATGCTAAAAATCTTGAGAAAAGGTATCCTGTATGTTTTAGAGAGAGATCATCCTAAGACCGTTCGATGTTTGAACCTAAAACAGCTTACCTTCCCTCAGAATGAAAACTAATACTGGGATTTCTTTGAAGTGTTGTTGTTTTTCTTCCATCTTGGCCTAAAACAGAAAGGTCAGGGCAGTATCATTAGATGCTAAGAACCAACCTACTTGTTTCTCTGGAATGGGAGAAATTTCAAGGAGTTCTTATGTACCAACAGAAGCCACTTCTTTTTTAATGTTTTAGTGACCATGATAAAGAAGAGAAGGGATTGACCTCTGATATTGACAAAGGAGAGATTAGGGCAAATGCATATCAATGCATTTCACTTTTTCTGATTCAAGAGACAACGATGTAAAAATCTGCTTGTTTTCCCAATATGCCTACCTGTACAATTTTTTATGTATGTATTTACAGGTTGATATGCATTCCACTCTGGACAGGTTCCCCTATTATGCATCGGATCCACTCCTCTTACTGTTTTACAGTGTGTAATTTCCCATTACAACACGTCAGATTGCAACAGTGATATATTTAATAAAAGATTAGATACACTTCTACTTCCTCTCTCTCTCTTTTTTTTTTTCCTCTTTAATTTTACATTCATCTATCTGGGACACGGACCACATGAAGTTGTTGTTTAAAATAAAACAAAACAAATCACTGATGAATGAGTAAGATAGTCTACACGCTATGGGTTCTGTCTCAACCATAAAGAATGAAGATATTTTGTAAAGTCCTAATACCTGCCACATTGCACAGTTATGGATCACAAAAGAAGCAGAACAATTATCCTAGGGACACAAGCTATCCCACATATAATGTGTTTTCCAAAAGTAAAATGTCGTCATAATTTCTGGATGTCTGTAAACTTGGAGTTATTACTACTGCTATAGTTTGGTTCAGGATTTCTATCCAAACTCATGTTTCTATGAAATCTCTCTCTCTCCTCACACAATTAGTGCACAGCTTAAAAGGTCAAATAAACCAGCAAAATGAAAACCTACTTCTAATCCACAAAATTGGTGCTCCTGAGTCACTTTTCTTCTGAGGAGGAGAGAAAATGCATACCTTCTGTCATGCTCTGAAGATCAAAACTTTTAGGTTATTAGAGATCCAAGCCTGGGAACACGGGTGGTAAAACTGGTTGTCTCACACATACTGAAGTCTGCTGCCAGCAATCTTCTACCCACCACTTTCCTTTCTTTTCATTGAGGGTCCAGCCTCAATTCACTGTGCAGCAAAGCAGTCTTCACATATATTCAAATTCGTATGTAAGACTAAAAGCCAATCATAGAATCACAGAACAATTCGGGTTGGAAAACACCCTTGGGATCATTGAGTC
>NW_009722470.1:0-237 GCF_000703405.1 Apaloderma vittatum
CCGCTGAGCCCGCGGGTCCCACTTGCCTCCATCGCTGGCGGTTCGCGGGCTCCTCTCTCTGCCTGGTCTCTGCGCATATCATCTGCCTCCTCCCCAGGCAGCTCCCTCCCTCCTCTCCCTTTTGAAGAAACTGCCTTAGCAACTGGCAGCAGGCCAGCAAGATCATGGGTTTTTTTGCTCCCACTCCCCTTTCTCCAAAGAACGAGGTGGCCAGGGAGGGGGCAGGAGCTGTGGTGG
>NW_009722470.1:271-1613 GCF_000703405.1 Apaloderma vittatum
CGGGCACACCCACGACTTCCAAACTCATCCTCTGCTCCAGGTACACCCGCTGCTCCGGGGTCGCGGGCAGAGAGGTTTCTTTCTAGTCCTCCTTCCCCCTCTCCTTTTTCCAGCTGACACATCCCTAGAAGCCATCCAATTCCTCCCCGAATGTCTCCAGAGCGAGAGCAGCTGCCAGGGGAAGGCACATCAAGGGGCACAAGAGGGAACAGGTTTCAAATCGCCCGTTTCTGCAAGAATTTCCTTCCATTCTCCTGGCCCTGCCCTACTCACCTCATGCTACTCTCCCCAGAGTATTTCCTCTCCTGTTTCCTCTCCTTTTCCCCCTATTCACTGGGCTTCCTCCCCCTCCCCTGGTTCCTCCCCTCGCTCTCCCTCCCTTGCGCGGTTTGGCCCGCAGCCTTCATTTCTTGCTGCCTTTACGTCTCCCTTCCTGGTGCGAGCGGGGATGACATGGATGTTGTTCTCATGCCAAGCTCTGCTTTTATTAGAGAGGAGTGAGGGAGGGGGGGGAAAAAAAAAAGCAGCCATGAAACACTGGAAGTTTGGTCCAAGACAATACTCGGGCAGTGTAGTATCAGCCTTGCTCTCCTCACACACAGCCCGGCAGCTTGCGCAGGGAAGGGATTATTCGGGCAGCTCCCAATGGAGTTTATTGCTCGCAATCCCTTGGCAGAGCTGAGGCAGCTCCTGGCTCCTGCTCTGGAGGGAAGGCATGGGGGGACACAACCCGCTCCCCTCGGATTTTGTCACCTGCCCAGGGGTAATATTGCTGCAGCCAAGGTAACACCTTCGTTCCGTCAAAGCTTTCCTCCTAAATCTTTCGGCGTTGCACACTTCCCCTTGCCTGCCCAGTTCGCTGGGAAAACCTGATGAGGCAGATCTGCCTCAGGTAACCTTAAATTAAAGGTGGAGGGGAAGCGGGAGAAAAAAATCCAGCATGAGGGGACACAAACTCAGGGGGCTTCAAGCCTGGAGCGTTTTAGCAGAGAGCAGCGTTTTCAAGTGAGGCCAGGCAGCTGGCTCAGAGCACGAGGGGCTATCGATTTCAAGACAGATGTTTGTGAAGCACAGTCCTCTGCCTCTGCACCTCTCCCTCCTGGAGGAGCTGCTTTTGCTGCCCTGAAGAAGACCCAGGGTCGCTGCAGCCACTAATGGCTGCCCCCAAACAGAGAAGACAGACAAGTTAACGCTCTGATTTCAGGGCTGAGGAGCAATATTCTCAGTTTGGAGAGCGCATTACTCCTGTTTTAAAGCTGCAGACCAGCTGGTGCCGCACACCAGGACAGGCGAGAGGCACGGACCTCTGTGGTTCAGGACACAGCTTTAAGCCACACCAGGG
>NW_009722470.1:1650-2674 GCF_000703405.1 Apaloderma vittatum
CTGCCACACCTCGGCTTTCAGTGGATCAAAGCAAGAACGGGGTCTGAACCCAGATCATCCCCCCCAGGACGAAACACGTACCAACAGAAGCAGCTGCGACACCCAGAAACCACACAGGGGCCGGCCAGCCCAGCCCAGAGGTGATCCAGCACCAGCAGCAAGATGTGATCCCGCCTACAGAGCTTTCATCCAGGGATGGGCTTGGGGGTCAGCACAGGAGCAGCTCAACTCCAGGACCTCAAAAGCCTTTGGGGGATGACCTGGCGGCACTGGTAGCCTTCACCAAGCAGCAGCTGCTCCGTGTCCTGTCCCCTAATGCTGTCAAACAGGGAGAAAGCAAAGCCCAGGGTGCACCATCAGCACCGACCCGAGCTGGCTGCGCTCCAACGCCGTCATGGTCACGGTTCCTCAGCGTAGCTCCTCCCGCTGACGAACCGCACGAGCACGCTGACTCACAGCGGTCTTGGCCAGGGAGGCAAAACTGGATTTTGCTGCTCTGAGAGCCAGGCTGCTCCCACCTTGGAAAGGAACACGATTTAGGGAAGCAGTTGGGCAGCGGAGCCGGGGAAGAGCTGAGGTTGCAGTTTGCTCCGTGATGCGTCAGATGCAGGTGACAGCTCTGGCAGAAGCAATCGGTGGCAGCGAGGCCACCCCTATTTATGTGACCTCCCAGCAGCACTTGGTGACAGCCTCAAACGCAGAGAGCAGCTCTAAGCAGAGCTAAAAACACCCCCCAATCCCTCCGGCGCGACAGACTGCTCCCCAAACCCTGCACGGCCTCGCCAGTCTCACTGCTCATTACTGCACACCAAATTTTGGATGGTTACATTTGTCCAGTCTTAAGGGAGTAACCCTAACGTACCCAAAAATAAAATCATACAAATATCGCCTAATCCTCTCTGCCGCTCAATTTGTGTTACTGAAAAGCCCTGACTTAACGGCTCAGGGTTCACGCCATAATTACTTGCGGGAAGGTGCACGATTCCGATGGGGACGTCCTGGCTGGGCGACGGGGCAGTGCCTG
>NW_009722470.1:2735-14102 GCF_000703405.1 Apaloderma vittatum
GTAAAAGCTGCGAGTTGCTGACAGACACTGCGGGAACGGAGCGAGGGCCGAAACGCACCCAGTGAATCACCCGCTGCGAGTTGGTTCAACCAGTTTGAAGTGCCCCACACGACCGCAAAGACAGCCCGGGACTGCGCCATGCCAGGCAAAGCGGTGGGGCGGAGAGAAAGGGTGAGGAACGCGCCGGGCCGGAGGGACGGCTCCCTGGCGTGGCCCTGGGGGTGAGTTTGCAAAGGCAGCGAGTCCCAGCTTGTTCCCTCCTGCCAGAAACTCTGGTTCCTGCCTCCCCTCCCATGCCCCGTGCTCCTGCTGCGACCTTCCTGCCGGCGCGGCCGCAGACCCAAGGGGAGTCCAGGGAACAGGTCCCCGTGGGGAGTGGAGGCACAGAATGAATGAGACCGGGGAAGGAGAAGGGGTCCAAGGGCACGGGACTCGCTGAATCCCAGTGGTCCCCAGGAGCGGTGGGAGCAGAACCTGACCTTTGCACAGTCCACAGGCTGCTCCGGGGGCTGCCGGGAATCCACCTGGCTCGGGCTAACTTCGCTTCATTCCTTGACCTGAGCCACGTCAGTGCTCTCCAAAGGTGAGGATAAAAAGAAAACAAATTTTAAAGACAAAGAATATCTCTTTCCAGTTAACCCCAGCCTGGCCGGTGCCCTCCTGGCCCTGCTCCCCAGGCAGGTGGCTCCAGCCCCAAACCCAGCTCGAGGCTGAAAGGCAGCCGGGCTGGGCAGCCCGTGCTCGGTGGGACAGTGGCACGAAGGCAAACAACGCAACCTGAGGAGCACTTCACACCCTGAGCTCCTCCTTGTGCTGCTCCAAATGCTAAAGGCCTTCGCCTGCCAGGCATCAAGTTTAAATCAAGACGAACAAACCTCTTCAGCCGACTCCTTTCTTTCCAGCAGACTTGCAATCCGCACCAGGCAGGCAGGACCAACAATTTCTAGTTACGGTCACTATTCTGCAGTTATTAATTTATTTTTCTTTCCCCCCCATCAGCTTCAGCACAAGCAACTTGGCCCCGTTGTTCCAGAATGCCCCGAGCCATCTGGAGATAACTCCTCGCACAGGGAAAACACGCCCTGCCAAATAAATAATTTTAAAATTCAGTATGTCTCAAAGAGCTTCACGTTGCACATAACGTGTCGGCCAGAGTAACCATACGAAAATGCTCATTTTAAATGCGGCTTTTGACTGTGGCTAACCCTGAAACTGGGGGCTTTATCTTCTCTTGAGTTATTGCCCCCACCTTTTTGAAGTACAGCGATCCCTGAAGCCGAGCTCAACTCGGCTGCTTTTGAACACCTCCAAGCCTGCAGAGAGGTTGACATGCACCTTCTTGCAGAAAACAGGTCCTGCAACCGCACATCGGTCAGCAAAGTTAATACCTGGTGCAACAAGCACTAAGTCAGAAAAAAAGTGGTTTGTAAAACACTGGCTCCTTCTTAACCCGAGGGAGAAAAAGCCCAGGCGCTTACCGACCGAGCAGCAGAATAATTTCCCGACGCATAAATGGAGGGCTTAGCGGCAGCTGCTCTACGCAAACAGGCACTGGGGTGCTCTGAAGTTTCTATCGGTATATGGTATATAAAGCTGGGTGAATAACTGATTTTTCGGTTCACTGGCAATCCTGAAAAAAAAAAGTTTCGAATAAAAAGAAGAAAAAAATTCATTTGGGGTCGACCGAAACAAATGTTCCGCTTTGACTCTTCAGCCCTTTACAAAAGTTAGCGCCGAGGATCATTCAAAATGAATCGTTGCTTCGAAGAGGAAAAAAAATAGTCTCAAAGCCTTTCTGGAAAATGCTGAAACAAAACAGGGTTTTTATTTTTCTCTACAGAAAACAAGTTGGGCAAATCGAAACAACTCAAAAAAGGTTTTCCTTTTGCCCGAATTTGCTCTTGCACAGCATTTTCCCCAGTTCCAGCACAACTAATTTACACCTATAATAACTTAAAACATTTGAGACATTAATAATGCTGATGGAATACAGGCTTTACAAAAAAAATAATAAAAAATGTTCAGCCACTGCACAAATGTCTCAAACCTAAAATCCAGAAGAAGAAAGCAAGTTAAAAACCACTAAACCTTTCTTGGCTTGGCAGGAGAATCTTATTAAATCTCTGAATCGTACAGCCACAGATTTGGGATGTTATAAAAATTAAATTAGTCTTACTTCTTATTAGCAAGGCACCAAAGGAACCAGGGGATTACGATACAGAAACTGCTCTTTGTGAGCCAATTTTTCAGGGAGTTCCTGCTTCTTCCTCCAACAAGCAGCGGGCACTCTCGCTGCTCTCCTAAAGGCAGCGCAGCTTTTAATCTCGCGATGCAGGTTCCCGACTTTCTGCTCAGACCAACGCGACTCGGGGATTTAATGCCACGCCGCGCTCGGATTCCCACTTTGTTTCCCCATTTGTTTCACGTGAAGCCTCTGCTTGTTATTTGCTCCGTCTTCGCACCCACCTATGGCAGGAGGCAAACGGAGTTAAATCCAGAGGAAAAGAGAAATAGGTGGGATATATTCAGATTTATCCGTGTTTTCATTCAGACTGCAATACGCCAGTGAAGCGATGTGTTTATCTAGTGGCCTTATTTTCAAATTAGGCTGGGCTTTAGCACCGCCTGCCTTCGTAATTCAGAGCTTCCAGACATCCGACCACGCTCCTCAGGAGAAACGGTGCAGAGCAAAGAGCAGATATGCCAAATGTCACACCCAAGCACGGCTCTACAGCGGCAGGAAACAAAATAAAAGTGGTTTTCCTATGTCATAAACACAGAAGGATGGGCAAAACTTGCTGGAAATTGTTTTAACAGCTCACAGCTGAAAGCAGCTTTGAACCCAGAGAAATCCTTGGAAGAAAACAAAACCAAAGGAGAAGCTGGACCATTTCAAATCACAACCACGCTGCGAAACCGCAGCCTTCCCCAGGGAAAATGCCCAAAATGAGCCGCTATGTCCAGCCATCACGAGCCCAGCATTCGGAGCAGAGGCCAAGGCAGCTCTAGCACCAGAGAGCTCCAGCTCCCACTTCTTCAGCCGAAAACCTCCACAGGCCACGGGATGAGCTGCAGGGCGCTCCCAGCGCCAGCACACGCGCTCCTGCCCCTTCGGACACACTGGTTTCGCGCCTCCTATGCTCAAAAGCTGCTGCTGAGCGCCGTGCCAGAGGAAGGAAGACATCTCCCCCATTCCAAATCTCCCCTCACGGCTGTTTGGAAGCTGAGATTTCCCTTCACCAGAGGTTACCAGCTCAGGGCGACCACATGCAGCCTCCCAGGATTAATCAAGGCCCAGAGACTCCCTTATTTCTTGGAGAACTGGAGGCCTTGAGAGCAGCAGCTGCTGAACGCCGCCAGGTGAAACCTGCAGCAGACTCGATGAGGCGCTTCTGCTTTTCCTTTCAGCAGAGCACAAAGCGCTGAGTTCCTGCAAACATCCCAAACACCGCTGCAACGCCAACGACAAGCATCTCCCACGTGCGGCAAAACCCTGAGCAGGAACTGGACCCTGGCACCATGTATGTCATAAATGTCACATATATCCATGTATCATGTGTGTGTGTAGAACCGTATAGAACTATTTATGACCATCATATAAACTATCCAAATCCAGGCAGGGAAAACGGCCTGGGCAGCATCAACTTCAATTTCGCAAACAAAAGCAAATGCAACCCCCCTGCTTAGACACCTAAGTTGAAGTGTTTTGCTAGAGAAGCCGGTCTTGACTTTATCAGCCTCTTCTCTGACCAACTCCGAAGAAGCAGGAAGCAATCACGCTGCGACGGCCACGTCTCTCTTGACCCTGGTGTTTGAGCCAACTCTCCTTGCAGGGAGAGGGCACCTGTACTTTGTGAGCTGCACTTCTGCAGCTCCAAGAAGGCGCAGCAGGAGAGCCTTTTCCTGTCCCTCTGCAGTTGGAGTCTCTCACGTGTGGCTTTGTTTTGCAGAAGAGCAAGGCGTACCTCTGTCTTGTTTTCCTCTTTTCCAGTGGTAGCTCTATTTCTGGGGAATCTACAGCAGCGGCAGGGCCCGCAGAGCTCCGTCAGGCAGGAGAGGAAAGCGCGCCGCGGTGAAAGTAGAGCATGAACTCCCTTGTGATCCTGCCAGCGTTCCCTCGTCCATTTGGTTTGCCGAGAAGAAACCGGAGCCTATTATCAGGCCCGCTTCTCTGTCAGGTGTTTCTTTGATGTAAATTCAACCAGGATCGAATGTGCTGATGGCAGCAAACAGCCCAAGAGTAACAAACATGCAAACTGCACAGTGACCTGCAGAGATTAGAGCAACGGGGGCGGCAGGCAAATTGGGAAGATTAAACGCAAATGAGCTAAGAAGTCTTGGGAGAAGTACCCAGGGAGACAAAAATAAGCAGCGCAGACAGAAAATAAGAGAACAAGGCAGACCAAAGATTGAACAGACCCTGCTAGTACATAAATCAAAGCCTTCCCCCACCTCCCAGTGCTTTAGCTTTACCCCAAGGCTGACAGAAACCCTCGGTGCACCTTGGCTGTATTCTGCTTCTCACAGCTGCCCCTCCCCAGCTGTCCTGTAGCCCCTTCGGGTACTTGGAAGCTGCTGTAAGGTCTCCCCGGAGCCTTCTCCAGGCTGAACAACCCCCGCCCTCCCAGCCTGTCCTCGTAGGAGGGGTGCTCCAGCCCTCTGATCATTTCTGTGGCCCTGCTCTGGACCTGCTCCAAGCTCTCAGATGCGAGGACCATGACTGATTTAGGCACCACTTAGCAGCACGCCAGGTGGCATTAGATACCCAAAATCATGGAGAAAGCAACAGAGCACCTGAGAAAGAAGTTAGTTTTTTCCAATAACTAACCTTTCTGCAGCTAAATGAGATCTGCTGCCTTATTACAGGCATATTTATCTTTAAAATTCCACAGTTGTAGACTTTGTGAATTAACTTCTCTAGCAGCAACACTGGGAAATCTATAAAATTCTGCCTGTAAACACACCAAAATCACAGAATTGTCAGAGTCGGAAGGGACCTCTAGAGATCATCTAGTCCAACTCCTTCCGTAAAGCAGAATTACCTAGAACACACAACACAGGACTGCATCCAGGAGGGTCTGGAATTCTCTTGCCACTGCATACCACGACTCTTTCTGCCACCACTTATAAACCAAGGCAGTGACATCGTGGTCACACTTGCAAAACAACAAATTTTCAACCGTTCTGATCAGAAGAGACGGAGTAAGGTCAAGCGGTCATCGAGGCAGATTTCTGCACACGAGGCCCATCATTTGCTAATGAGATTTCACATCCCTGACATCAGAAACACTTCAGAGATGAGAATGCTCAGAAACAGGGTGACAGCAAGCCTTGAACTATGTCCCCTAATGCTGCAGCTACACCTCACCGGTGCTAGTTGGGGTCTGCTCCAGGTGCTCACCAGCCCAACTCTGGTCTGACGACTTTTTCCCAGGGGTTCAGTTGATTTCCCAGCGCACACGACATCACGCAAGGCACAGGCTTAGCAGAGTCACGATTCACGCGCAGTTAACAGAGAATCTGCCAGGGGCACCAGCCCACATTTCAGAAGGCAAAGGCAAATGCCATCCTTCTCGCCACGACTGAGGTAAGGTCTGCAAAGTCGCACAGAAATCACTCAAGTCATTTCTTGTCCTACTTCTGTCCCTACAGGCAGGACCGCCGGCTGCGGCGCCGCGCTGCCCACGCAGGACAAAGGGGGCTACCGATGGCACCCGAGGGGCTGACCCCACTCTTCTCATTTTCTCAAAATGCGCTCAGGACAAGAGGCTCAATTGGAAAATCCAGATCTCCTTACTAAATCCACACCCAGTCTCTGAGGCAGGGGGAATTCAAGCCCACACAGCACAGTATTTCACTCGTTTTCTGAGACAGGCTCACCTCCAAAGCCACAAAACGATCCTCCAGCGCACTGCACGAACGAAACACTGGGCAGAGGAGCCTGTGCCAGCTGCAATGGTCCTACAAGCTGGAAAGGACCAAACTCCCCACCTCTTTGGTCCTGGGCTGGGGGAGAACTGGCTCAGGCCAACCTCCCGAATGAAAGAGCAGCTTTCCTAAAGACCGAGCTCACAGTGCCAGCCTGCCAAGGAGCTGCATTGATTTGAAACCTAAAGGACAGATGTTTGCTCCTCTCTTTCCATCCTGCTTCCTCCTCCCTGGCCAACAGAAGAGGAAAGTTGCCAGAACAGACTTCATCTAGGTGGACAATGATAGAGAGAAAGGGAGAGGACACCCCTTCAGGATAAAAAAGGAGTGAAAATTGTACCCTTCTGAGCCATACAACTGCTCGTTTTGCCATTGTCAGAGGGAGGCAGCTCCGTTCCAGAGAAAGTGAAGTAACCTGCAACAGTCCCAACAGCTGCAAAACACCCGTCGCCAGCTGCATGTTGATTCTTAACTCGCCTCAGCATTAATTAAGCGACAAAAGGCTTTAGTGCTCCTACTGAAAACACAGTCCCTCCACTCGCTAAAACAACACAGCCATGGAAAAAAAAAAAACCCACGACATTTTAGTAGTAGAATTTGGGTGCCAACAGGTTTTAGGTCCAAGTTGCCAAGACTAGGAGAAAAAATTTGATGAGATTTGGGGCAGGGGAAGGAGCGAAAACAGAGGGTTTGAAGGGGTGCGTGTGGGACACTTCACGTCTGCTTTCGATTTGTTTCCGAACCAGCCAGGCTTTTGTATTTAAAAGCCAAAACAGGATCAGGAAAGGCCTTACGGACCCTGAGCCAACCTCTGCATTTTTGAAAAGCCTGTTAAATACTTTCCACTCTGCTCTGAACTCCTGTGGAAGCTGCCCCCAGACTCTTCTCCAAGGCTGCTGTGAGGAGCTAGAAGGCCTTCGGAAGAGATCCAGCAAAACTTATTGCCTCATCTTGTGTAAACTCCTTGGACTGGTGAGCATAAAGCAGCAACAAAATCAGCAGTCCAACCACTTGTAGAGTGTCTGCACAGAGCTGCCAGCACTCGCTCGTTTGTTCCAGGCAGTCTCCTCACCCTCTTCTCCCCAACTGAAGATGACCTGAAAAACCAGCTCCAACCATTGCAAAAATTACCATTCAGTCCATATGACAGCTCTGCAGGCCCGACTGACAGCCGGAGGGGGCACGAGAATAGACACTAGACAGAGCCAGCTCCGCCATGACCGCACGCGCGTCTTCGGCACATCCCACCCCACGTTAACCGGCTCCTCTGACCGTTTACCTGTCCACTGGCTTTAGAAAAGCAGCTGGGATGAAGCTGTGTAGCAGAAGCAGCAGGACTGTCCTCCCTTTCCCTGGGTAACTGTGGCCAAGACTCAGTGCTGTCCCAAGCAAAAGGGCAGATCCTAACTAGCGTGTTCTTCTGGATATTTCTACAAACAGGCTGCACCTAACAATTAGAGATACCACTTGGACGAGCACCGGAAAAGCCGTTTTGTCTGTTTCTTTTACTGCTAGGGTTGGATTCTCTTACAGATAAATTCCTCAAAGACGCATAAAGTGCTGTCACACTGCCACCAGAAGTGGCTGCAGTGGGATGGGAGGGCTTGTCCTCCCCAAGATACAACACCCAGGACCAAAGGGCTTACCTCGCTGCAGCTCTGACACAGCACGGCGCGACAGAATGGCGCTGGACACCAGAGGTCTGCAGGGACTGCACCACGGCAAGGCCTGCGGCGCTCCCTGGCGCACGGCGCAAGGCCACGACCACCCGAGGCACGCCGGGCAGCTCCTTTCCCTGCGAGGCATCCTCCCGAGGCCGGTCAACAGATTAAGGTCTGATCCAAAGAACTTGCTTTTCCCTCCTTGTGTAACGCCTTCTGAAGACCAGCTCAGGCAAGGCGACATTTCCTGCCATTTATACGGTTAAGGCGGTCTTGAAAACCACACCTGCCTTCTGTAAGCTGCCTCACCGCGGTTCTTCTCTGTCAGAGGGAAACAAACACCAAGTGTTTTATCGCTTAAAGATTAAAAAACAATTGAGACACGTGTCATTGGAAAAGCAGACACAAAGGCACAGACAAGGCTGCTGCGCGGCGCTGAAACTGCTCCTCTGCTTCCCCTCCCTCCCCATTTAATAACTTCACTGCTTTAAACACGGGGGGTGAGGCTCACACAACAATCCCAGCAGGAAACCTGCCTGAATTCTGAGGGGATGTGCTTGCTAGACCCGGTGCCAACCATGCAGACGCTTGCAGCGTGGGACTGCGTGTGCAAATACACTAATAAACCCCCGACAGCCCAGTCCTAACGAGTAAGGGTGTAGCAGGTCAGCAGCAACGCCAGAGGAACAGCGAGGACAGAGGTGGAAGCCCAGCAGAGCATCTTGGGGCGTAAAGCCCGAGAGTCGGCTTCATTTCCATGCCTCAGTCCAGGTACACATTCTAAACATCCAAACTGTGCCCAAAAGAGCATTAAGCACGTGGAAAACCATGCCAGAAGGATCATTAAGTATGTTTCAGGCAAACATTCAAAAATATCTATCCACCCTAATTTGACTCTCTTTTGAATTAGTCTTTAGGTACAGTGTCTCATTATTTTGTTTTCCACAGGACCACAGTGTCTTTCAGTTCAGCGGAAAGTATTTTTTGCCCCTTCACATTCTGCAAGCAGCCCCAAGCCTTATTTCAGGCACACAACCCAATTCCTATGTGGAGCTGTCAAGGGTTAGGACCGAGCTGACCACTAAACAAACACGAGACGCCTTCTGTTAACCACGCTCCCTTTCAAAGGGGAAGGGAAAGTGAATAAGTGAGAGAGACAAGTTAGAAAAAAATGTATCTAAGACAGCTTCGATGAAATAGTAACAATATATTGTAATAGTATTAACAAGAAAATAATGGTACGTATAGAAACACACACAAACCCAATACTGAATTCCAGCAGTGACAATCGCGTCATCACTGCAGGGCAGGCACTGAGCAAGTCCCCGGCTGGACACAGATGACGGACAGGAACTGGGTTCAGGACCCGGATACTGGGACACACAGATCGGGATCAAAGGCAGAAGAATGGATGGAGTCCTCCTCAGACACCAGCCACAGAAGAAGAGGGCTTGACCCTTGCGATCCCTCAGCTTTATACTGAGTACAATGTACACAGAATGAAAAACTTCACTGGCCACCTTTGGGTCACCTGTCCTGGCCGTTCCTTCCTGCAAGCGTGACCTTTTCACTTACTTACAACCCCTTTACTCACAGCACTTCAACACGGCAAGAGCCTTTCTGCACACCATTCCTTGGTAGTAACAGTAAACATCAATCGTTATCACTTCTAGAAGCAGACACTGCCTGAGGAAACGTGCCGTTAACTTCAGAAAGTGCAGTCGCTTAGGAGAGACTTGGGTGAAAAACCAAATCACTGAACGGAGAACTGCTTCTGTTCTAGCTCAAACCAGGAGGGCAGGAGCACACTATTAGGATCCTCTGCAGACATACGCTCTCATGTTGAGTGAGGACGGCCCTGACAAAACCAGTGAATCTGCAGAGGAAGATTCAGAGTAGGAACGCGCTTTTCTTCGGTGGCCATACCGTGAATCCAGACGTACGACAGTGAGCACTCCCCGCTGTGACTGAGAGACGTGTGCGACACCTACTTCAGCCAAGTCCTTCTCGGATATCGCTGACAAACTACAAAGACGAGCGTGGCACTTCAAACAGATTCGATCTTTGCAACCCTGCTGTAACACAGCGATAACAACCTACATTACAAGTTTAAGAACAGGTTGACAAGATGAAAACAAGCGCTCCGGCAACTTCGTGCGCTTAGCACGTGCACCTGACCTCTGGTGTCGCAGAGCCCTGCTTGTGTACCAAAAGAGCAAAGCTAACTGCTTCAGCTACGGCCTGGAGAAAATCAGCACTTGTGCACATCCCCATCAGGCAACTCACGCCGGGCACCAAACGACAGAAACGCACAAGCGACCTCCTGCAAAACAGCCGGCAGGGCCAGCTGCTTCCAGCCAGGGGAGCACCACGCTCCACCGCGCCCTCTCCGTAGCGTCCGCATAGAAACCAGCCTTTCTCCTCAGCTGTGTGAAGCAGGGCCCCCGCAGAGAAGAGTTTCACTGCACTACACTGACTCTGAGGACAAACCCGCGCAGGGCAGGAGGCAAGGGTCGGCTGAAGACAGGAGGACGTGTAAGTAACGGCTGTCACACTGCAGATGCATGACAGGACTGAAGCCGCAGTTCCCAATCACAGCAGCGGAGCTTAGCTTTTGAGGGTTTGATTTTACACCTACGGTCTGGATTTATAATGTATCTTCCTACCTAAAAATTTTCAGAAAGGTTTTCTAACATCTGGACTTGTATCGATGCTAAAACAGGCACCAGCAGCTGCATTTAAACCCCTTCTGTCTGCAGCTCAGCTCTCTACCAGAAATAATTGGCAGCAATAGCGGGCTCTCGTGACACTTAGGCTCACCCGATGGGCTTGACACATCTTCTCTGCAGTATAGTAACTGAGAGTCGGGTCTCTGAGGCTCAGCTCCAGATTTCGGAGAAAAGCAGCCAGTGGGCACAGTGTGTGTGTCTGTAATCCATCCCAGGCTTTCTCTCCTCTCCAAATGACCCTGCTCCTCAAGCTCGTATCCCACTTTCTCCACCACCTGCTCTTCCTATAGCTCACCCAGCTGCCGACACTGCAAGTCCTGCTTCCCCTTCTTCTTTCCCCTACTCAGAGCTTCTCCTGAGCTCTTGCTCCACATTTTCTTCCAGCTCTTCCTCACCCTGTTTTCAGCCCTCTGAATTTGAACGTGCTCTTTCTTTCCATCTTCTTCCACGTTCCAGGTTCAGCTAAGGGAGCAGACCAGGCTGCCTGCTGCCTTTCGTGGCTGTGCTCTTCCAGCACAGAGGCCAGATTATGAAAAACTCCTCTGGTTTTGTAGCAGACGCTCCTAGCCGGTGCTATGCAATTATCTGATGCCATACGACTTCATAAGTTATATTCAAGCATGTTGTGCAACTATCCTGTATTTTCAGGCCGCTCTGAAATTTAAAAGGTAATTACTTAGAGGAGCAGAACTGGCACCAAAAGGTTGCACCTCGATGAAAGCGGCTGTGCCAAGGCTGATCCATCTTATGTGAACTGAGCTAAGTCTCCCTTGCATCCTAGAAAGACTACTGGATACTCAGTCCGAGTGCAGCAGTCCTGCAGTCCAAAGTTTTCCACGCAACAAACTTCACGACCAGGTAAAATTCCGTACAACCATCTGACGTGAGGAAGGGTTAACTCCATTACACACCAACTGCATTCGGCGGCATCTACATACGTTATTTGTTAGCTTTATTTCTGGCATCTCAGAATGAATCTGTCAAGCTCTGAGAAGGTCTTAACATTTCAAGTGCTGTGGGAAGTACGGCCCAGCCAACACCTGCAGCAG
>NW_009722470.1:14145-33484 GCF_000703405.1 Apaloderma vittatum
ATGATACGAGCAGAGCCCAGCTCTTCTTCGCAGTTGTTCAGAGCTCGCTTCACAGCGGGAGTTTTGGACTTTGCTTCGTGGCCACGTTCCAACTCAGGCGGTTGCAGCCGAACGGAGCGTCCTCTGCAGCTCCCGTCGGGCGGGCGCACGAGTGCCTGGCTATTAGGTGACACCAGCTCTCAAGTGAACGTGATGCACGTTGACACGTCTGATGACAACGCGCAGCAACGCGTTATGTGCAGAAAAGCATCAATTACACCCTGCCCATAAACCTACTGGCGAGATTGAACGAGATAAGGCACGCTGCGTCAACGGGAACAGCCGGGAAGGACAACCCCGATGCAGCCGGATCTGCCAGAGAAAACTTTCTGTGCAAGAACAAAGCTGCCTCTACAAGACAGGAGGAGAGAGGCAGAGGAGCCTGTCTGTCCATCCCACAATCAACGAGAAAGAAAGGAACTTAAGCGAGGAGGTGAAAAGGCACCCAGCTCCAAAGGCTGAATTTAGATGCAAGATTTATGTCTTTCAGCAGTGTCAAGGTCTGCAGGATGCAATTTTTTATTTTTCTTTTTATTTTGGCAGAAAGAACATAAAACCCCCATAAACACACTCCAGGTAGTACCAGGTTTCACAGAGTTTCAGATTGGCACATCAGTCACAACAGAAATCGCCTTTTCTCCCTGCCATTTCTTCCCCCTCCCCCATGTACGGCGGGCCACAACTACGGCACTTGGAGACTGGAAGACAAATGGGCAGCTGCCTCTGGAGGCAATTGTGAGGAGACTAAAGATCAACTTGCAGCTGGCACTTCCACCCCCACCTCTCCTTAATACTTCAGTCCACTTGCTGCCAGACGAGGATCATGAGTCAGCTCCTAAACATATTCTCCTTGGAACAATAGCTCCAGCCCTCTGCAGCAGCCATACCACCACTCCGGCTCCGAGGGACACGCCACGGCGGCGAAAACAAAAGGACCCATTTTAACCTAGAGCAGCCCAACACCAGTGAGATGATAAGCACGCACACCAAAGGACACGATGCTGAACCTGAGAGCTCAGCAGAGCTGATTTTGACACGTCACAGGCATGAAGTCAGTACTGTAACGAAAACCTGCCACAGCAGCACAGAGAAGTGGTTTTGGGGCTCCGGGGAAAAGCAGATGGCTTTTGCACAAACCTTTTCAGCTACTACAGGGTGCAGTTTCATACCACAGCATTGTTGTGCTGCAGTGCTAATGAGAGGACAAAGCAGCTGATTTAGTCTAACAGATGAACTTTATGACAACCACAGGAGCTTCTCTCTCAATTCGGAGTAGTCACCAGTCACCAAAACTCCCGTGTTCACAAAGGTGGCATTCTAGCACCCACCTCTCCAGGACATTTCCAGAAGGAAAAAAACAAAAAAACAAAAAACACTTCCTGTTGCAGGGACAACATTTCAGCCTACTAGGTAATGACAAACTCTGACTTTTCTGTCCCAGGTGCATTGGAGATTTCTCAGATGTTGATGAACCGGTGGTGACTACCAAGCTGCATGTAGTTACACACCGGAGAGCCTATGCCCATGCAAAGCACCCTCAAAAAGCTTCAGCACCCAGAGCGTGCCTCACCTGCAGTCTGCAGAAATCACCTGAGGAGATGCTGCTCAAAGAGCTACAGCGCAAGCTGACATGTTCGGAAACTTTAGCGTGTGCTACACTTACATTTTTATTCCTGGCTAAGAAAGAGGCAAAAGCAAGTGTCCTTGTCTCATCTCACCACAGCTTGCGTTTCCTACGGCTGAGTATCGCCAATCACTTTGACGAAGTCTCTACACCAAAATACCGACGCATCTCCACCCACGTTGCCCTATGAGCCACAAGGCAAGTTGGAGACAGAAGTAAAAGATGACACCACGACACGCTCAGAGAGACGGGACAAGAACAATCTGCTCCTCCTCCTGCAGGGCCCCGACAGGCGTGTGGTGTGCGACGGCGCAACACAAAGCGGGAGGTTCTGCTGCTAAGGCAGAGCATCGAATTTACCATCAGCAGAAATGTGAATAACGCATCCGTTCTGTATAATAAGAGAGCAGACTATATACATACTTATCTTTTAAATTATTTTATTTTGTGTAAGCTAAAAGGAAATTTACACACTTAAATCTCAAAAGACCTTGGGCATGCACATTGACCTTTTTCGAGGTTCTTCTACATAGCTCTCTTTTTTCCATAGGAATTTCCCCAGACATTTACAACCCATAGTTTTTTACTGTATATACAGCCTAAAACCATAGCAATCTATGATTATGTCATTTTACACTGTGCAAAATCAAACAGGAATAGTGGTACAAGAGAACATAAAAATCTGTAACAGGTAAATTTCATTGTAAGACATTCATAGAGTTTTGGTCCTTCTTTTCCAAATCAAACTGATTAAAAGCAGACAACCTTCTAACGACCCCCAAAAATCAAGTGTTTAGACAGTGATCCATAACTGGAACAAGAGGTTACTGACAGCATACCTTTCCAAAGGCTATCGAGGGACAGAGCCACTCTATTGAAGTTTAAGAACACAAAAACTGAGCAGCCAATCAAACAGGGGGAGGGGACAGGGGAGAAGAAAAGGAAAAACACATCTTAAGTCTGTTAAAACACAAAAGAAATTACTGGGTTTTAAAGAAATAACAACTGAAAACCCGCAAAGGGACAATGTAACCTTTTGTGTTTTTTTTTTTTTCCCCAGCAATAAGTATTTTAATATATGCAGGAAAGAAAAAGATGCTCAATGCAACCTGAAAACCTTTAAGGGGGCCTTCACAGACTGTAAAGATTGAAGTTTTCATTATGTGTTTTTAGGATTTTTTTTTTTTTTAAAACTTTTTAAAGTTTTGTAAGAAGGACACCACCAGTGTATTTCACAAAGACATAAATGTATACACCCCAGCACAACAAAAAGAATAGATCTTCAAAAAGATTTACCCCCAATTATTTACATTTTTCTCTAATATAAATTTAGGACTCCAGTATGTAAATAAATATACATTACTATGTATACCTTTCTAGTGCTGCTTACCAACAAATCATCTGAACTTGATTTTTTTTTTTAATTAAAGCAAGATTGCTTTTTACAACCCACAGAGGGAAGGAAAAAAAAAATCAATAGAAAACGTCCAATTCACATCACTTTAGTCTACCTTTTCTTGGCAGCTTGTTGAAGGTGTTAATGTGGCTGGGAACATCAACACCTTGGCATGCATGAAAGTTAAGTCAGGAAGGCTAGAAATCACCTTGGCAGCCTCTTCACTAAGATGTTCTTCCTTTTTAGGCTTCCTGTTGAGAAGAAAAGGACAAAGCGCATTAATGCAGTACCTGGTATCTTTCGGATCGCTGAAAGAATCACCGATTGAACCGACGTTCTGTCAGCTTTCTGCCATCGACAGGCACTTGTGTAAGCGACCTGAAAGCAGCCTAATGTCGTAACACCTACCTGCCTATCAACAAAAGGTTAACACAGAAAGCCAGCAAAATATTCCTGTATATTGCTGAAATAAGGAAAAAACCTAATTTCTATTCAGATGCTGATTTTCATTAAGTTGGTTTTTTTGCAGGATCCAGCGTGAGGAGACAATGATGCCCCCATTCCAGGGATAAGACAATAGGAGCATCTCTTCCAAACTACCTAAATCCAGTAGAATCCTCCAAAGTAAAGCAGAAAAATCCTGAAGGGACACCAACAAGTTCCTAACTTCCTTGTTAACACTTTTTAAAATAAAAAAAAGGTACTTCTGTTGCGTTTACAACATGACTGTTCTCCGATTATACATCACACCACTCCACACCACGATGCACAAACCCTTTTCCTCCCCTCAGGGCTCAGCAGCAGCAGAAGGTGGCTCACGGCTTCTCGCTTTGAAGTGCGGTTCTAGGTACAGCCCTAAGGGAGCACACAGCAGTCTGGGAATCACTGGTGTTTCACAGGAATTACTGAGCACAAATGAAGAGAGAGGCCTGAATTCTGGGTCGAATTCTGGGTGAAGCCTGGCTCAGAATGCTACAGACAACCCCCGCTCCCCTGCCCAAACATCCACACTCTACAGACGCCTGGCTCGTCTCTGAAGAACACTGCCTCTTACCAGAAACACTGGTGTTCCATCAAACATTATTCCAGTTCCAAAAAGACACTTGCTGTACCTTCTAACTTTAGAAAATCTACCTAAATAAACTCTGTTATCTTTGGGGCTAAGACAAGACTCGAACCAAACAGACTGCCTTTCCCTAGAACGCTTCAGAAATTTCCTTTCTCTATCTTGTCTTAGCCATAAACTTCAAAACAACCCTGTGAGAGGGCAATGACCACTCCAATTACAAGGCAGCATGTACTTATATTTTCTTCCGTCAGCACCTATCAGGACCACTTCCTGAGCTGAGAGCAGGGGAAAGCGAGGGGCTGCGTGCTTAAGCAGGAGTTTCAGAATTTCGTAACTAGGAAAAGGAGAAAAGAGCTGAAGTCAAGCTCATCCCTGACATCACTAATCACCATGTTGACACTGAACCTCCACTTTTGCTTGCAACTTTAAATCTCCACTTGATGAAAGATCTATAGATGAGGCAGCCTAGATACTAAGTCTCACTTTCCTTAACTAGAACAGCAATATTTTCTTTTCTTTGCTGCAGTGGAATTTCATGAGCCACTGACTAGGCAGATTACCAAATTCTGGAAGATAAACAAAGCTGTGTGCTGGATTTACTGAAAGACAAAGCAAAGAGCCAATACATGCTTCCTTCTCTAACTTGGGTCAGCTGTTTGCACTCGAAGGACTATCTCTGAGCTGTTGAAACGTGGCTCTCTCCCGCCACTGCGTTATCAGTATCTGGTGCCACTATTAGCAATTGCTTACACAAGCCTCTTAAAGGTACAAACTCTCGGTGATCGAGGCCTTAGAGCTAACAAAGGAGCGTTTGACAGAGGAAGCCAAAGGAAGAGGGCTGACTCACAGATCTGCATTAAAAGCAGTTCCTGCAATTGTTAATCAGGCACCGAGATGGAGCTCACACGCTCCGCGCTATTTATATGCCTCTTCCTCTTCTGCTCAACTGTGGCACGTTACGAAATGGCACCTCTGGGTCCCAGAGGCAGCGTCGCGTTTTACCGGGTGGTCGTAGGCAGCACCTTCCTCACGGGATGAAGCTATTGCTGCTGCCACACTGGCTGGTCTCTGCAACCCCACCGCGGGACGGGCACATCAAGCGAGCAGTCAGACGTGAGTCTCACCCAACTCCTGAACGCTCCCCTCCTGGCTAGATGCCCTTCGCAATAATTTATCTACTTAACGCGCTCTATAAAAAGTATCTATAAAGAAGGACGAGCTGACACACTAACAGAGCAAACATTGCTTAACTGACCAAGTTACAGACAGATACAATCACCTCGGTGCAGAGGAGGATGAGGCGGCCTAAAATCTCTATTCCTCGATAAAGAAGGGCAGGTTCTGTCGGGAGACAACTGAACTGGACACTGCCATACCCTTTCTGGATAACAGTCAACGCCATCCGCAGCAAATATCTCCAGGGCAACCCTAAAGAGCTACTCACTAACCCCTAAATTTAAAAGGCAAAGTAGCATCATCACTGCAGATTCTTTTCACCCTTGAAACTCACCAAACCATCCGGTAACTGCGGCATCTTTTGACAGAAGCACGAGACATAACCACGTCGGGCGCATGAATTTCAGTCACCACTCTTGCTGAAGATGTTCCCATTGTCAAGAGCTTCTTTTGCTAAACGCTGCTCTGCGGCAGGGAGGGCACTGCAGAGCTTCTCCTGCTCATGCACTCTTAAGAGTTTTAAGATTTAAGAGTAATTAAGATACCACAGCTTACGGAATGGACACCCAAGTGAGTGGATTGTCAGTGGCAGCTGTACTACTTCTGCCTGCTTTGGAACCCGAACTTGGGATCACTAAGCCATGAAAGGACCCAATCCTGGCTCAAAACAACACCTCTGTCCCATTCAGATTTTAAAACTACCCTCTACAAAGCACATACTCCTCTTACACACATAAGGCCTGGAGCAACCTGGTCTCCTTGAGAGGCGTCCCAGCCCATGGCAGGGGGGTTGGATTAGATGATTTCTAAGATCCCTTCCGACCTATAATTCTATGATACGCTCGGTTATGTTTCCTCCCAATACAGAGGACAGAAAGAAAGCCCTGACTCAAGCAGTTGTGCCAGCCCATCTACCTACTGGCACGAAGTTGTCTTTTCAAAGGCTCGTAACACTAAGCCGTAAGAAATTAGCCACACTGCCGGGCAGGAAAGTTGTTCAAAGACGACTTAGCAAGACATAGGTAATGCTTTGTCGATGCGTCACTCACACCTCAGTGTCCTGTTGCGCGTTCCAACCCCCTTCTGCAGTGTTCAAGTCTCTCAGGACTTCAGTCAGCTCTCAGGTTTGCAAAGGGTTTTGTGGACAGCCCGAGCAAGGCCAGGCTCTAATGGCAACAACGAGTTAATTAGAGAAATGTACTTGGAAAAAAAATTAAAAAAAAAAAATCACTCTGAAATTAAGAGCTAGACTGCTCCCTTCGACATCGTCCCCAACGAGTCCTTCCAGCTTAAATGTGGGTTTTGACCAATTCTTGGAAAGGTATCAGTGCTCTGCTTTCCCTCAAAAAGGCTGCAGATAAACTCTTGATCTCTGCCAATCCCAAGGAACCGGGGAAGGCTGCAGTCTCTGTGGAATGCTGTACCGCATCTCTGGCCTTCAACACTTAACGCTGCCATCAAGGCTTCAGGCTCAAGCTGAGGGGAAAGTTTCTCTTCCTCTCCTGACCTTTTTCTTCCAAGAAACTGATCTTCCAGCTTCAAGAGATGGGTTTGCAAGGAAAAGATGGGGCTGTTTCAGACAAAGACGACTCTTCACATGGCTTCCTACAGCTGTGCAACGGTATTTTCACTCTAAACTTCACCCTAGAGATCCTGAGTTCAGACAAGTTCCAGACATCAGACAGCCCCAGCACAACTGAAGTTGTCATCAAAGTGATGCTAAGCCACCGGCCACATCTTCCCCGACCTCCTACCATCAATGGCAAAGAGCCCGTATTTCCAGGTCAGCGCATGAACGTCATCCTCATTGAGTTGGCTGTACCCTGCTACTTCTACCTTAAAATCTCCAGATCATTAAGAATTAAAAAAACCCCAACAAACAAACATAAAACAAAACCCCAAAACAAAAGAAAAACAATCTTATTACTAAAAGCTAACAGGGTGCAACACATTTAGCATGCTGACGAGATAAGACCTCATCTTCCTGAAGGTTTCTAGCTTGAGAAACAGAAAACCAGACTGCTTTTCTTTTGGAGAGCATGAAATCCATAAAGGAAGCACACTGGAAACGTGTAAAATTCAGAGCTGACAAACACATACAAACATTAAACACTGCAAAGAGCTACTTTAAACCAGCTAATCCTTGTGTGTTTCTCAACTTAAGCACCAAGTCTGAGGTCCCCAGCCTCTCTCTACAGCCCGATATATTGCTAGAGCACAGATCTAGAACTACTTCCTACAATGCTCTCCAGAAGGAGGGAGGAACTTTGCATCTGGATAAAGAGCTTTAACAGTGCAAGTAAGAGCTTTCAAACGCGCCGTGGAAGCAACCTAAACCCCTCGTATCAAAACACAACACAGAAAACTGACAGTCAACATACAATTTCAGGAAAGCAGATTTTCCTGCTCCTTTGTAAAGAAAAGGTAAGCTAATACATCTTAAGGCAAACAAGCAGGTAAAAAAAAAAAAAATCTACGAGTGGAGATAAAATAAATTAATAAAGATACATTTAGCACTGTATGTCCTGCTGCGAATTTGACTTGGAGTATACTGCAAAAATATTTCAACTCTATGTTTTCTAATCAGTGAAAGTCCAGCTCTCCCACTAATCTGTCTTCAGAAAGAGCATAAGCACTTCATCGACAGAAAACCAGGCGATCCAAAAGCTGAGACACAAAGATCAGCGTTGAAGTGTGGAGTTCCCTCTACTGGTTCTCCCCTGACATTTCACGCCGTGTTGATCTTTTTTAATTCAGTGTTCACTTTGAACATTTGCACTGCAGGAAAACTAGCCAGATAGGTTCCTCAACGGACAAACACGTTTTAGAAGAGCTCTTGAAAATGATAGTTTTAGTAATTTGAGGAAAGCCAGCTATCTCCCCCCACTACAAATCACTACATTTGCCACAACGCTTCAACCACGCCTCCTCTGTAGGTTCTATGCTACATGGAAACACATCTGGAGGGCTGAATAAACCCTAAAAGCTCACTTACAAGCCAGGATATGTTACTTTATTAGTTGCAAAGCAGTTAATATTTGTTAAATGTTGAGGCATGCACCTCCTCAACAAGAGGAACGTTCTCCTTGGTGAGAATCACTCAGCGATTCTTTTAACGGGCACAGACATTAATGACGTGTTAAGACAGTCCAGGATCCTACTGCTCAGACACATATTCAAAAATAAACCCAAATAACAAGCTTATAAATGGAGAGACTATTCTGTATCCACTCAACAGGCCAGACTTCACGGAAGACATTTGACACCTAAAGCCTTTATATAGTCTCTACTTTAAAAAAAAAAGAAATAGAGAAGATCTTTCACATGAGATCCATGAAGCAAAAAGGACATCCTAAACCAACTACACGCTTGTTCCTTAACCTGAAACAGCAAAATTAATCTGATGACTGGTCTCTGAAGTAACAGATGCTAGAAACATATGGGAAAAAATGAATAATAGCTTCATTATTAGCCAGTTTTATCATTTTACTTGTGCAACATTCCGCATCTATAAATTACTCCGTGGTTCAGTTTACCCTTCCATTCTTAGGGATCAGCTCTGCTCTTCAGAAAGTTGCTTCCTCCGGTTCAGTCTCTGGCTCTAACTTTTCAATTTATGCCCTGTTGATCTTTTTCTTTCAGCTCGTTAACCGTTTCCCGTCTTACTTTAGAGTTCTACGATAATTCGAAATATGAACTACAGTATTGTGAATTTTATATTTCAATTCCATTGCCAAATTTAAGCCTTTTGATCATTTGAGAACTTCTGACCTAAAACTGCGCACACATTCACTCCTCAACATTTCGTGCCACCCTTAGAAAAAGAACTAAAAAGGACAACGAAGTGTATTTACCTTGTGGACGTGCTTGCCTTCTCCACTGTGGACATGAGTCTTGCGAACGCATCAGTCACTCTGGTGCTTGCATTGGAAGTTTCCAGTTTTGAGGTTGTCAATTCATACAACTCAGGATCCACACCTTATAGTATAAAAGGATAATCAGTGATGGTTGGAGGCAAGGATGGCCTTAATTAGCCACACACCAACTTGCTAGAGACTGTTTTCTGTAAACATCTGAATCATTCATGATTTCCAGATACGTGAAAAGAACACGACAGAACACGCCTGCGTTTCTGAAACGCTGTCCTCTCTCCCCACCCTTGGTCAGTAGTTTTTATGGTTGTACTACACAACACACACACTTTGGATCGAGTCTGCATACAAGGTCTCAGTCTAAGAGCAAACAAAAAAGCCATTTACCTTTTAGAGTGAAACACCTGTAAAAACTGTGTTGAAATGGATTGTTTCAATTACTTTGACTCAACTGTTTGTATTAAAAGAACGCTGCGAGTTAGCAGTGCCCACCTCTACAACGAGAGATTACACGCAACACTGTGCGCATTAGAGAGCATTTAACACCCTGACTTTTCACAAGAGCTTGTGCTAAAAAATTTTATTGAGGAAAAGCAGCTTCTGTGATGCATACAAGTGGAATGACTTTAAAAAAACCTTAGACTAGTATGCATAATGACACCAAAACTTTCAGTTTTCATCCACATACGTGGATGTTTCAGCCTCTGTTTCCCAGTTCCAGATACCCTGAGTCAGACGCTGAATTTTGGCATCACACATCTTCTGAATGGATTTAAAATTTCATCAGCCAAAGTCATTGTGAAAACAATGCAAACAAACCTGCATCTAAAAAAATACATATGTATGGGTGAAATTCCACCTGGCTAATATCAAGCATTTCATCCCAATAGGGAGTAGCTCTAGAATTTCCAGATATAAAGTACTTTCTCTTTTAAAAATTCTCTCTGAATAAGAATTACCAAAATAAATCAAGAGGACTGTTACAACACATTTTGTTGCTCAGAAGCATTTAAAATGGGTGATATTCCTCTAGTTACAGTTTCAGCTTTTTTATGCTTCATGGGTGCACATGCACCACCCACCATTAGAAATAGTCTTCAAAAACACATGTGGAATTTTTGTACAGAAACATCGTGGGGTTTTTTTTAAAGACACCTGAGTTCTAAACAAGTCTAACACTGCTCGTGCCAGCGGGTTTGGACAACGCAGAAGCGTTTGGGGCTCCTGCAGAACAAACATTGCGAATACTTGGAAACAAGGGTCCCATGTAGCTATCTAATACAAAAAAATCAGCATTTATACACTCATGCGCTGATGATTTTACCCACTTTACTTGCCTTGCTCAAGACACTTTTAGAAGGACTGCTGAAATACTGAAAGATTGCTAAAAAAAATTAAAAATAAATGCCTGTGCCTATTGTTCTGCCTTTGCCACCCAGTAATTGCAGCACTACGTGTGCAATAATGTGAGGTTAATAATCCTCACACGCCTGCTTTGCATGAACTCTTCCCAAGCAGCGTCTTGACCGTTCATCATTTGTGCACAAGTTAAGTACTCTTCCCTTGCTAGGGAACTAAGCTGATCAAAGGTAAAATGAAGAACATCATCTGGTTAAATTGCAGGAGGTGGCAGGGTGGGGAGAAGATTTGCTCCATTTAATAGGGGTTGATTAGAAATTAATCAGCTGTCCTTTCAGTGGACGTTTTTTAAGTCTGGATTTTCAAAGTTAATTTCATCCAGCTTCATGCAAAACATCAAAATACGCTCTGTCCCGAGACCCGTATACCAAGACTTGAAGTATTGTCAGATGTTTACAGAACTTGGAAATAGAAAAAGGCCCAACTATTCCCTAAAATATCCACTTTCAACCAGGGTGAGGAAGGCTCGAAGAAGAAACACACTTTGACTTGCAGAAGCCTGCGAAATCCCATTAAGGTACAAATTGTGAAACTAATGGAAAGCAGGAGTCCTTTGACATGCAACTCTGTAACAAATGTTAAATGTAACCTTTTAAGTTGTAGCATTTAGATATTCACATTTACGGTCCTGAATTCATTTTCATTGTGGTGCAACGCCACTGCCCAATTTACCATTCCTTAGGCACCTCTTGCTCAGCTACATTTACGTTAAACTATTAACATGAAAAATAAAACAATACACTAAGTCTGTGTGAACTTTTAGAAATAAGTAACTCCCTATTCATGATACAGAATTCATTTTTTTTATTTTGTAACGTTATTTTGGCTACTGATAAAATCAAACTGAAGAGAACACAGTGTAGATCAATAATACGTAAAACTAAAGTCTTTAGAGAAAGAACAAAATTCTACTACCGGTAAAAGTTTCTTCTTTAAGCCAAAAGACCTGACAATTTGTCTTTCAATTAATAAGTTTTTAAGAGTTGCATAGTCTCCATTTTATTCCAATGTTTAGAGAACATTTAAGGAAAGCCCTGCAAAACCTTAATGAGATATTGAAGGAAAGTTAGCCACCCAAACCCCCCCAAAGCTCCTAAACACACACACAAACACACGAGCTGCAAGCCAAGAAACAAATGACTTTCCCAGAAACAAGTCAGGAGGAAAGAAAAGCCAAAACAAAACAAAATAGAACAATAAAACCACCCAAAATAGGCACTACAGGGCATACCAGGGCAGGTGACAATACCTGTAACTTGAGGAAGGAACAAAAAATAGCAATAAAAGACTAACAGAGCGCCCCTGAAGCCACCACGTGTGCACACTACGGGGACACGAGAACGTGTGCCGGGTGCTGATGACTCGCGGCGACAGAATCTCAGATTTGCTGCCCGGAGTTTCTATGACAAACCTGCCACCTTTCACCTCACAATGACATTTCTCAAGGGTGGCGGAATAAAAAGACACTTGGATTATGATGTCACAGAATTGCCTCCAATGGACAGATTTCAAAACTAAAAAAAGCAGGTTTAAAAAAAAAAATACAGTAAGAATTATAAGCACTTATTTGAAACATGGGAAAACCCAAAACTTTTTTTTTTTTAAATTCAAATCATTAAGAGGAAAAAATCCTTCCCTAGGAAAAAAGTGATTATTATGGCTTCAGGTATTGTATTGAAAGAGTATTTGCCTCATCCACTTAACCTGTGCACTGGGATAAATCCCCTAAAAGTTCCCTTCAGTTCCTGCACGAGTTTATTCAGAGCGTAGGTTTTGCAAGCTCATGCAAAACACTTGGAGCATGTCAAAACCGTGTGATTACTAAATTCAATTACTGTCACACATTATTCAATGAAGAGTGGTGCTTTCATCTGCTTTCTTATTTAAGAGAGTAAGTTGCAGACAGAAGTGCTCTGGTTTTGTAATTAATGTTCCTGAAATTCTAATGTCCCGCAAACATGCGGCTATACTTATTTTCTATTACGAATGTTGTTAAAACACTTTTTTCACCTTTTCATTTATATTAGTAATGCACACAAAGGAGAAAAAAAAAATCTATAACCTCTTGGTAGCAGCAAACCCCAGCACGGTTGGGATGTTAAGCCCTGTGACTTTATATTCAGACATAACTTCCAAATAATATTTTAATTTGGAGGCACTCATTCAGAAGAGAGACCAAGGTTTCTGGGGAATTGCTACACCTATAGCACTCTTCAATTTTTCTTAAGGGCTTAGAAAAGTTAACTTTCAAAATTTCTCATCTGAAACAAGTGGTTTAACATCTCATTTGCAAGAGCACAAGAGCCACTCATTCCCTCAGCACGCGACACACGCAGAGCCAGCAGCACCTTCTAAACCCCCTGCATCGATACAGAACATCGGGAAACAGAACAAAGATTAAAGGAACAACACAGCAGAGAGACATCTGAGAGAAACAGAGCGCAACATTTCCCCTTGTTTATAGGAAAGTCAAGTGATGTGCTCATGCTTTTAGTAAGTCGTTATAATATTACAGTTGTGGTTTTAACACTCTGCTGACCTGGGATTGTGGTGGTGCTGCTAGAGCTACTGTCATCCACGGGCCCAAAGAAATCAAGGTTCAGAAGAGTGGAACCTCCACTAGCTTGAAATTCAGTGACCGTGTTGGTAGGCAGCCATATAGAAGGTAAGCCAAGGGAGGGGTTTATGTGTAAAAAGGGGTAAGACACACACTTGAACATGCAAGTTATAATTAGTACTCAGTAGGCAATTTAAAAATTGACATGAAAACAATGCTTACAGGATTAGTCTGTACCTTCTAAAATGTTAACAACTTAATTCAGTGCATGTTTCCTCATGTACAATGCAGCAAGGAAAGCAACACTAGTGACTTTAAAATAGAATTATTTATTTCAGTCTAAAAATGGAAGAGAACCAGCACGAGCCAGAGAGAAAGAGGTGACCAGTTAAAGGGAAACAATATATAGGTCAATTGATAGTTAGACTGTAGTGGGCTTTTTCTCCCCTTCTTTCTTCAGGGAGACTTAGCAGATCCCCAAATAGCAAGGATTCAGAAAAACCCACCCCACTTTATTCTGTAGCAGCTTTAAGCTACTATTTACGGTTATGTGAAAGCGGCGTGAACGCTGGGTACCAAACGCCGCTCTCGTATCCAGCTCCTCCCTGGTAAGGTATACTGTTCCCCTTTAGTACTAAAACAGAAATCAAACCAAGGTACATTTTAAAGAAGTTGTTTGTTAAAAAGAAAGCATGATGATTGAGGTAATAAAGACACCAGACAACAGCAAAAGGGTCCATCCAGGCTTTCCTTCAGCACCCCGGCATTGCGGTCCGAGCCCTCGCACCCCGCGCGTTCTGAAAGGCCGCGAGGCAACGCCAGCGCTGCGCGAGATGCGGGTTACTTTGGGCTGGCTTTGGGACAACTTATGTGTCAGGAGCTGCTCGCGGTTAGCGGGCTCCTCACAGGTTTCTAGCCTGTCAACCAAACAAGTTTCCAAGACTTGTTTTATTTCCTTTGCATGCACTTACAGTTCTGACAGGGGAGGCGGTGGCACAACTCACTTGGCTATTAAAATAGACACAGGTGAAGGGTCTTTTATGTGATAACTATACACATTTACAGATATAAATAAGTTTGTAGCTACCTCTTCAATTTAATGTATTAGCCGTAATTGGCTCGAGTGTAAGCAAAAGTAGTAACAGATGAAGTCACATTTCTGAAATATAAAATAATCTGTACATCTGAAAACTTTCAGCTCAAGGAGTTTATCTTTTGCAAACAGTTTGCCATTAAAATATTGTGCTTGCTTTGAATTAGCCACTATACACAAGTTTGTCATTCAAAGGACGTCTAAAGAGAGAGTCCACTGACGAAAATACTTTTCAGAAGTAAAATTTGTCAATCTAAAATGCTCATTTGTTCAGTTTCATTATAATCTGCAGTTACACATAATGAAGTGTTAATATTGCCACTGTGTCACGAGCATATGGCAGAAATCTAAAATAATACTTAGAATTTTTCAGACTACATAATACTTCACATAGGGCTACAGTTAATCAGAAAGAAAGCCTGAATTTCCAAAGTTAGGAGTAAGAAATAAATATTTTATATATATATATATATATGTATGTGTGTGTGTGTATTAAAAAAATAATCAGCAGATAGATGTTTGTCTGAACTTTGTAGCTTTCTTATCTCTAGCTCTGGTGCTAGAGGCTCTACGGAGAGACGTACCATCTAAAGGGTTAGTAAGGCCACTGCTACTCCAGTCAAACTGGACAGGTGGTAGAGATTCCTAGAGTTGAAAAGTCAGAAATCAGATTTTATAGTCAGTTCAGGTTACAACAATGCAAAGCAGTTCAAACAACAGATTATTTTAGCGTCTGAATACCAAAAAGACAACTAAACAAGCAAGGCCCAACTTTTGGGAGACATGTGTTTTCATAATATACACTCAGAGACAAAAAAGTAGATTTGTTTTATCCCAGGAAGTCTCATTCAATTCTGAACAGAGATTAGGTAACTTCTAACTCAAATAGGGTTTGCAAATTAACTGAACCACATGAACTGGGTAATAAAAACCTTAAGGCATAGTTGAAAGTTAAACTGCTATCACGTTCATGAAAACGAGATATTTTGCATAAAAAGTTCTGTACACACAAGTGTGGGGCAAGTTTCAAACAGGGTCATCAGTGGAAGCTGTCTGCACGGCCATGCTTTGTCCTAATTATGCTTAAATCAGTTATTTACCATCTAACAGCCCATGATTCTTCTGGTTTATTTTGCTTTTAAGAGACACAATCCCTACATGTAAGTGACAAACTATCAACACCCTCCCCACTCCACCTCTTGAAAACAAACAAAAAAATAATCCTGTGACTTATTATCGTTTAACAATTAACTCATTCCAGTTTATAAACAAAGCCCTGGTGGCAATGCTTGTTCAAGAGGAGCACGGAAACGCTGACCCTTCCTGGGAGCCCATCCTTGCCTTTTTTCCTTTCCTCTTGTTAAGGACCACAAGGGTAAATCAAAGAAGCACTGGGGCCATGCTTTCCAGGGAAAGCGTGCTGAGGTGCAGTGAACTTGCAAGCGCCGCCCTCGGGTATTCTCGGGACACAAGCTGATGGGACGGTATCAGAAACGTCTGATGTAAGTTGATCTTTCTACCTCTGTGCATGACATTTCTGCTCTCTCCCCGACGAAGTCGAGAGGAACTGCTAAAGGATGTGCCCGCCCTCGGGAATTCTCGGGACACAAGCTGATGGGATGGTATCAGAAATGTCTGATGTAAGTTGATCTTTCTACCTTTGTGCATGACATTTCTGCTCTCTCCCCGAAGAAGTCGAGAGGAACTGCTAAAGGATGTGCCCTCAACTTCCAACAGAACAACCCCACTTACAGGAGAAAAGCAATCTCTGCAGCATTATCCAGAATACACCACAATTCTCGGGACACAAGCTGATGGGATGGTATCAGAAATGTCTGATGTAAGTTGATCTTTCTACCTTTGTGCATGACATTTCTGCTCTCTCCCCGAAGAAGTCGAGAGGAACTGCTAAAGGATGTGCCCTCAACTTCCAACAGAACAACCCCACTTACAGGAGAAAAGCAATCTCTGCAGCATTATCCAGAATACACCACTAGTTGTCAAGCTTTTGTATGAAGGCAGGCTTTAATTATACACTTTTTTTTTCTTAAACTTGTAAAGCTTTCAGCTACCCAGCACTGAAAAACTAGGCAGATTCACAAATCAAGACTGTGGGAACCTAAGCTGGCTTTGTACAGCCAAGCTAACTGTAAGAGAGTTTTGCTATAGATGTGTATAGAACGAAAAACTGATCTAGAGATCTCAGATGCCTTGCCTAGAAAAATATTTCCTGCCTAATGACTTAGAAATATTTCCAGTACTGAGCACAACTAGAGTCGTATTCACTCCATGGAGCTTAAGGAGCTGATGCTACACTTTTCATTTTGCTTTGGTAATGAAATTACTGCACTGACATGACTTGCATGGGAACCTAACGTTAGCAGCGGGGAGGCTACACTCTCCTCAGTAGCTCATCTGAAGTTTGCCACATCTAAAATATATTCACGTTAAAAGGAGTTTGCAAAAAAAAAAATAAAATAAATAAAAGAGAAAAAGGAGGCGAGTATGACAATTTAGTAGCTCTCTGCTCCAACCAATTCTCGCTTACTGAGGAAAACACCCACTGCATCTTGCGTCAAAAGGCTGAGTCAGGACCGGGGAGTGTGACAGAATTGCATGAAAAAGGTGGTACCGAAGGCGGGCTGAGCTTTTTCCCTTTAATAATGACTTGATTCTCAAATTGCCAACAGGAGAACAAAGGACGTGATGAATTCTTCCTAAAATGGGCGGGAAGGAAAAGTATACTCTTGTACTGATTTGGAGTGAGATTATTAAGTCTATTAATCTGCTCTGTGGGATGAGGCCATTCTCCTGACTTCAACCACTTGCAAAAAAGAGGGGGATGGCAAGTAAAGCAGACCCCACCTGGCCAGGATTTTGGCAAACCCTGGTCCACACAATAGTAACGTGAAAGGGGAGGGCAGAAGCAAAAGTTGTGTTCCGTTTCTAGTGACTTCAGCTCCAATAAACCCAACCATACCGGGATATCTGAACACAGCACTGAAACCTCAGACAACGGGGACGTGCCCTGCAAATGGGAATATAATGGTTTTGCCTTTGGAGATTGCGAGTTTGCCAGACTGCTGCATTTCCAACTATTACTTTAATAACATGTTTTAAGGAAAAGCACCCAATCTGGAAGAACACTGAAAATTGGGGCAACCTGCTCTCACTCCTCCCTCCATCTTAGGTTACAGGAACAGAAATGACAAAGCACACCGCTGCCAGGGTACTACTCTGAATGTTAGGGAAGTGAGAAAGAGGAAACTAAAATGCCTACTGGCTTTACTGCATCGTATTTCACTTGGATAAAAGTGTGACACGCTTTCACACAGTAATTTTAGAATGGCATTATGCAAGAGCTTTTATAATCCAAAAGAGTATAAAACGTAAATGTTTGTCTCTGTGCCAATAATTGCCCAAGGAAAATTAAACAAAGGAGAAAAAAAAAAGGAACTATCTTGCTGCCTTAAAGCTGGGGGAAAAAAACAGAAGGGCTTTAAATATGAATATATCAATATTTAAATATCCCATAAGTGAGCACCATGAACATTTCAGAAAAAGGTTTACAAGGAAGTAACTCATACATTTCATTGTGTGTATGCATTGGCAAAATTACAACACTTATGAAAATTATTCTTCTCAGACACCACCTCTAAGCAGCTGTCACACCTCACAGAACAGTGAGTTCTGTAGTATCTCTTACCTGCAAATCTTTTTCTCCTACCCAGTCAAAGCTACATATATTCTTGGATCTTTCTCATACGTGTAACTGGAGAGCAGTTCCAAGACAGAGCCTTTGGCTGGAGGCCAACAATATAGTAATTTGCATCTGTCATTGTTAGAAGTCCTGATGGTCCCTTATGTAATTAAAAGTGTTTTTAAAGGCTGCCACCCCATGGGGTTTAATTAAGGTTCAGTCCCTAATAACCAGCAAGTGTAAGGTACATATTTCTATTATAACCTGATCCCAAATTCAGTGGTTTACATGGATAAAGTGAGCACCTGCAGGAAAGAATTGCTAATAATCTTCTTCTAGAAAGGTTTGGGTAACTGCAGATTTCTATTCCAACACAAAACTTACTAAGCAAAACTAGGCAAGTAAGAAATCCCGCAGTTATCCTGTATGCTGTGATAAAGTTACCACTAGATTCTATCAAAAAAAGCCTCGTGCCAAAGAGAGAGAAGAGGATGCTTTGGAGCAATAGCAGAGGGGCAGAAATAACCAGATAACTTTTTTTTTTTGAGAAAGCCAAACAGAGGCAAGTAAATAAACTTGAAAACATTGTTAAGCAGGGACCAACAGCAAGAGAAAGCAGTTAACATTATGTCCAGGCAGGAACTTCCAACAAGCACTGGAATATATTTTAATTGCCCAGCCTGAAGACTTGGACATAGTGTCGAGTCTACTACAGGAGATACTGTACATTTTTTTTTAAAAAAAGTACCTATTTGAGAATCTCTTCTCCCTTAGACCTGATGTGCCTTGATAGAGCTTTTCACTTCAGACCTGCAAAGCCTCTGAGACACCACGCTTAGGTAACAGCAACAGTTATCAGGGGACTAGTTCATATTCTGTTCGCCTCACACGAGCGCACAGAAACGGAGAAATAAAGTCCCCAATTGTCACGATAAACAACAGGTCAAAGGAGAATTTAGACACAACCTTCAAATATAAAACAACGCGAGCTTACAAAAGTCATCTTTATAAGTAACGTGACAGATCAGTCAGTAACTTGCTTGAGAGGAGAAATAATAATTTCAGACATCTTTTCCTTACAGCTCGAATGATTCAGACAGAAAATTGCCCACTGTATTTCAGCAGCCTAACCAGCCCAGTGAGATCCTCTTCAGGGAATGAGGCCAAAATACAGAGAGTTTATGCAATAACTAGGAAAAATTATTGCAGCTCATTTGCTGCTTCTTTCCCTTTTCCTCTTGATTTCTAATGCTCCCAGTTTTAAATCTCTGCATGCTTTCCTCTGTTCGCCTACAACCAAAAAGCTTAGAAGGCTTTTCTATGTTTCTACAAATGTTCTTTCCACTCCTACTTCTGCATCATCACAGTCTTTCTTCTAGAGCCTTTTTCCCTCA